>NW_022170511.1:10371558-10634768 GCF_008802855.1 Photinus pyralis
GGTGGAGGATCTCTGATTGGATAGCCCGAGGAGATTCTGGAAGCGTGGCACTTTTGGTCTTGTTCAGCAGTGGGATGAATGTTCTAGAAATGGAAGTGTACCTACCAGTAAAGGGGAATTTGCCGCGGGTCGTGTTTCATTTGACTGCGCCTAGATAGTGATAATTATAATGTGTGGCAACGCCACCACGTGCATAATACCTTCGATGAAAAAATCATAAGACAACCTTTACAACGATCGAGGCACCGTTGTCGCTAATTGCGATGTAAAAATTCGATCAGCTGACAGTGACACACCCTACCTCTACCTAAATCTGTGGAATTAAAATTTCAGAAAGATTGCACCACCAATAAGAACATAAGAAGGTTACTTCTGCACATACGTGCACGCACCCAGGAGTAGACGTTTGTCGTAAGAAATCGACCTTTTACTCTTCTTCTTCATTGTTTTAGGGCCTGTTACTTCATCCGTCTGCATCGGTTTCAAGGCTGTCACTCAATCTCTTTCTGGGGCGGGCTACGCTTCTGTACACGTGATTTGTCACGGGCAATTTGTACAATTCTTCTATCCTCCATCCTGTTGACATATGTTCCTTCCATTCTTTCTCTTCTGCATCCAACTGTAAATGTCTTCTACGGTCATTTATTTGTGTATTATATTTTCGCTTCTCTCTCTGTTCAGCAGCATTTTCCCAGCTATACTGCGAAGCACCTTCATTTCTGTGGTCTTTAGGAGTCTTTTGGTTTTGGATGTTTCGCGCCTAGATTCTGCCGTATGCGTCATGATATAGGTCTCATAACATATCTCATTTCTTGTTTTTGCTTCAATTCCTATGCTTTTGTTGCGGAATATTGTGTTGTTGAGGCATCTCGCTACTTTTGTTGCTCTTGTGACTTGCTTTTAATAAATGGAGTAAATGTCGAGATGTATCCTGAGTGTCAACGAATCTATTTGACAAGCCATAATTTCTAGAGTATTAGGAATATCAAGATATTGATTGGGTACAGGTAAATAGTACGTGAAGAGGAGAGTTTTCGCATATTTTTCTCTTTACGCTCACTTCTTCTGTTTCACTAGAAATTGTTCAGGTTTTGAATTTTTAAATGGAACCCCTGTATATTTTTACATTTTTGGATAAACATAATAAATTAGTATCGTTAGATTAGTCAAAAAATCCTTTTTTCGGAAAGTGTTTGTCAAAAAAGGGTTGCAGTTTGAAAATGCATACTAGACACGAAAATGTAATTTTGATTTCTGTCTCTCATATTGGCCACCAAAATTTTGTGATTGTAATTTTCTGAGATCACCTAACTTCTTCAGATTAGTTTGGGTCCGATCATGGCCACTTACATACAATAAAAAATCAAGTAGGCTTTTGAAAAGGTCACATCCTGATTGAGAATTGTCTCAGAAATCCCAAAATATAAAAATATACAGGGTGTTCCATTATAAACGATTAATAAGCGAGTTCCCACACCACATGGCGATACTTAGGTTAAAAGGGTAAAACGCACATGTATAACCTGAGAGCACAGACGAATCCTGTCCAAACTAATCATCTCGGAATTTTCAAATTATGAATTCAATCGCCACAGAGATGGATATATTCGGAAGAATGCATCAATTAGAATCCCATGCCATACCCTACGCTTTCAGCTATTTTTGTTTTAAATCGATGTGAACTTCGATCTGCCTTACGAAAAATAGTGTATTAACATACAGCTTACCATTTCACGTCTAGTTATCGAGAGGATTTACAAAACTACTGGGTAGAGTTCAGGACGAACTGGAAAGGTTTCGTCAATAAGATCACCCCCGGATTCGTAGCGGTAATATCGTGGAGATTTGCAAAGAACCGTTTGGCGGATCCCACTTTCTTGTTTCGCGCAAATCTACGAAATCGAGAGAGCTGCCAATATTGCAATGTGGATAAAGCAGGTGCCTGGCATATTATGGTGGAGTGCCCACAGGTCAAGGATATTTGGTTTTTAGCTTTAGCAATGAGCAGTGAAATTGTGTCTACTCACGCCCTTCCCACCAGCGAAATTTTAGCAGCCTGCGGAATACAAAGGTACAACGGACACTATCAACTTAGCTAACTTTATCTTGAACTACACAAGATTTTTTATATATCGAAATTCGGTAAACCAGATGAGAAATAACAGCGTAACACCAAATCTCAGCAGCTCATACAAAAAGTCACTGAAAGGCCATGTTTTACTGTCTTACTCATGGCACACGGGGAAAAAGTCACTCCAAAAATTTGAAGAACAGTGGTGTATTAACAAGGTGATATGCTATATAGACGAACATGAAACGTTAAGGTGGGGCAATAACCTGTAAAAAAAAGGGCCTTGATTTGTAGAGGGATGTAAACTATCAGTTATGAGTAACGAAGTGTAAATATTGTACAGATTTAATAAATATAATAATAATAATAACAAGTGTATAAAAAAGTTTTTAAAGCACGCACAACGAGTTTAATGGCACGACGCGAAGCGGAGTGTCTTTAACGTTGCAGTGCTTTAAAGGCCAATTATACACGTGTATCTTATAGTATTTTTATTATACCTGCAGTATAATCAGTGGCGGACTGGCCCGGGGGGGGGGGGGGATTGCCACCTGACCTGTACGTCATAATGGCCCGTTGGAAATTTATAAGTATGTGTGTATTTAGTTTCTTGCACTATTAATAAATTATTAACACGTTTCTCTAATTGGGGTTGATGTTAGGTTGTTAAAAAATTCTGTTTTAATTGAAGTGTTTTACAATGAATTTATCATTTTTTGTCGTAGCATGAAAGTGCTGAAATACAATGATAGGCGACGCGCCTCGTTTGGATTGTATATTTTGTTACTTTTAATTATCAGCTGCAATTTAAAAAAAACTGTATTGTAATTGATTTCCGAAAGGAGTACCTTAATATGAAGCAAAAAATCTTTTTGTGGTGCACCGCAGAGCTACCCCCCCCCCCCCCCCGGCCACCTTCATTACTACACTAATACTTTAATGGCCCGTAACCTATGCAATTCCACCTGGCCCGCCCCTGACTATTCGTACTTTTTCGATCGGACTTCTCAATCAAAAGTTATGAACTAGAAACCAATTTCGAAAGAAAATTCAAAGGGCTCTAACTTTTGAACTAGAAGCCCAATCTTGGAACTGTTTGAAATTATGGATTCTACATGCCACAGTCTATAAGAAAATGTTCTTTCCCGGACGATCTGAGACAATTTTTTTTTCGAGCCAAAAAAAAGGCAGTGTATAACCTTCCTTTTTTTCCAAAAATCGACTGCACCAAAATTTCTCGGGAAAACACTTTTTCTTTTTTTTTGTGCGTAGAATCCAAAACAATTCGTACTTTTTCGATCGGACGTCTCAATCAAAGGTTATGGACTAGAAACAGGGGCGGACTGGCCCGCGGAAGCGGGTGGCGATTGCCACCTGTCCTGTACGTCATAATGGCCCCTTGGAAATTTATAAGTATGTGCTGTATTTAGTTTCTTGCACTATTAATAAATTATTAACAAGTTTCTCTAATTGGAGTTGATGTTAGGTTGTTAAAAAATTAAAAAATTCTGTTTTAATTGAAGTGTTTTACAATGAATTTACCTGGCCCGTAAGTACCCAGTCCGCCCCTTAGTATAATTTAAAAATAGGAAATACAATGAAATCATATTGACCTTATACTCGAATACATGTCTAATTAAGTGGGCTGGGTGTTCGTAATTTCACGATTGTCATCACATGGAAATGTTCACTTGACGTTTGCTTATAAAAATCATCGTCTTTGTGAATAAAACGATTTCCGTTGAAAAAGATAATACATCGTCCATTAAATCGCTTGTTGTAAAATCTAAACAAACGTTGGTAGGTGTAAAATCCAAATTCAGTAAAGCCTATTATAAAGAATATGAAAAGTTGTTTCCATGGATGAATAGGAAGTTACTTACGAATAAAGTCTTAAATGCATCGATAATGCTGGCATACAGTGAATTTTTTTTAAATGCCAACATAGGAGTTTGCATGCAATGTAATTTCCCTATGTTCGATTCTTAAAAAAAACACATCAATCTATTTAGTAGTTCAAATGAGTAGTAGATACAATTGACAGCTGTCACATTTTTAAAAATACCGCCGTCCAATTTAATTACGAAATCGGTTAGGTTATTGCTTAGAATGTCAAGGAGGACACTTCGAACATTTATTGTAATTGTTTTCGTTACTTATTTTCTTCATTTATGTATTGAATAGATCAAATTAGTAGAATACCAGGTGCACATGACCTACAAATAATTGAAGGTTGGTTCACAATCAGTTGTCGTGTCAGTGCGTGGCCTGTGAGGTCAAGTTATCGTAAGTTTAAGAAAAATGTATCCTAAAGTTGCTATGACCTCACATGGCTTATTTAAAAAAATCTTACCGAGTGATCTTCATCATAAAGATTATAGAGTTGCTGTTCATAGTCACACAAGTTGCGCGATTTGGGAATGTGAACCGCGCACACCTCATAGATTGATATGTTTTTTTTAAATCGAACATAGGGAAATTACATTGCATGCAAACTCCTATGTTCGCATTTAAAAAAAATTCACTGTATATGAAGGCAATGTCAAAGGTATTTAAATCTTCTATCTTTTGGTGCATTCATTCAAAACTTCAAACAATGCTATGCTGCTGTTAAAAAGTGGAATAGATTTGGAAGAATACCCTAAATTATGTTTCAACCAAAGGCTAGGTACAAGCCAAAGAAATGTTCTGCATTTGCAGAAAGCGACCTAAGAGGATTTTTTATTTCACCCAGTTTCAAGTCATACTTGAAGTATCATTACTTAGCAACTTTAAAGCACGTGTGTTTTAAAGGCCTTTTTTCGCACGCATTTGAGTGTTTAAAACGGAGATTGTGATTCAGGTTTAATAAGAAAGGAAATTATGGATACCAATAATTAAAGCAAAGAATGCGTTGTAATTCCTGCCCGGAAAAATTGCGTGGTTAAATTCCATTGATATCTATCAAATCGCTTCAAGAGTTGCGGGGGTTCCTTGACAAATAGTAAACCGGAAACAATAATAATGCTCGTAATGGAGAAGATAAATCGTTACACCAAGCTTTTGTATACCAGCGGCTTAATTTACGGTTAAATTTTCTAGATCTATTTACCTTAGATCCCTCTGCGCACTTTGTCCAGAACGTTCTGCGTTCTTTCGAAAGCCTCCTATGGTCCAAGCTTTTGGGACTATACTATATAATTCTAATGAGTGCGCGGAAGGTTCTAGTAAACACTTATGGTGTCCCTGAAATGCACGTCAGACTTTCTGGAAAACTTAGAAATGTATAGATTTACTTAAGAGTATGAAAATGAAACCTTCTATTTAAAATAAGGTAGTTAGCATTAATTTCCTTCTTTTCGAAATATAGATAACCGGCATTCGTGGCGGGACATCCAAATATTGTGGTGATCGAGAATTGTTTCACCAAATTTGCGTTTTTATACCTACATTACGAACCGCTACCGCTTTAACAATCAACAACATTTTTGACAAACAAATATTCCTAGTTCTTACCACAATATATTTTATAGGATAACAGAGTTCAATGAGGTGGGGGGGGGGGGGCATTTTCCAAATTATCCAGGGAATATAACACCACCCAAAACTCAATTTTTCCAAACGGAGAAAACTAGCTTGATAACAAACATAAATAATATGTACTTACGAAAAGCAAAGCGATATAGGTACAAACTTGGGAACAGTAGGAAGATCCGATCGCGTAACCAAGTTTTCTAGTGCAAATACCTTGAAAAATGGTCATTACAATTACATCATTTCCAAGATCTCATCGAAGTACTTGTACACTCTCGGAATATTATTTAAGTATCAAAGAGTCCTGCAAAAAAGGGGATTTTATTTGTTTCTTTACCCATATACAAGCAAAAGAATACTGCCTTATACAAGCTTTCAAATAAAAGTGGAGCGTGGTTGGGTTCTTCAGTAGGCAAATGTTACATTCTTCGCAAACGCAAACGATACAACGTGTTTTTTTGCGCCCTAGCATATTTGTAAATGTGGGAAACCCTCCCCCGTCTGTCAAAGTTGATTATAAACGGATTTTTGGAAGAATCCAGAATATTATCGAAATTTTGTACATAGGAACCAATAAAGCGATCATCATTAAGATCGAATGTTAATGTTAAACGGTGAGTGAAACGAAACCGCATATTTTGTTGAATCATAAAGAATAATAAAATAGATGAAACCTTGAACAGTTTTATACTGCTTCTGATTGTTCATCGCATTTTCCCCGAAATGTAGGTAAATTACTTATGCTGCTGATTGATACACCGTGCTATTTCTTCTAACAAATTATGTCTGAATGCAAATTGCCCCATAATAAAAATATAATTAGTAGAATGTTTATTATATTAGGTTGATATTTCCGTCATCTGAAATCCTTGTACTGAATGAATATAGAATTACATATTTATAGGTCTAATACGGGAATGGTCTGCTACAAAAACAGTATTTTCATCTCTAATTCCTGAAGACGTGCTTATTAGGAAGAATTGGTATATAAATAACGATGGGCAAATCAAACATTGAGATAACGTAAATTGTTATTTACAATAAGAGAACAACAAACACGAAGGAAATGTGGATAACGGTCTGATTATCTTAACTTGTTCACTGTGCGTATATCAAATACTTCATCTTCTCTCTAAACCCGACCCAGGCTTGTTTTAATAACCGGTTCGGTTTCTATTGCAAACGACATTTAATGACGAAATAACATAATTACACATGTATAAACAATTTTCTGGAGAATATATTAGGTACACGAGACAAGACATGTTCACGTCCGTCAGTCGTTACGCTTGAATAAAATCGTCCTAGTCTCCATTCAAAAATTAACCATTTTTCGTTAACCTTAACCTAACTTTATTATTGTTATTTACTATTTGCGTATGAAAATGTAATTCCTTACTCGACAAGGTTATCAACAGAGAATTAATTGATCTCTCGAAATGACACATTAACATGGCACGTCGCGCGCTATTTAACATGGCGTATGGGTAGGTAATAGGCACCCAATAATCAACATTAATTCCAAATTGCTTTTACCCATAACCTTCGTTAGCAACAAACTATGATATTAAGGCACTTTAAATAAATTTCCTAGATAAAACTTGATGTATGAGACTGGTCTAAAAAGGATCGTTTGAATTTCGTTTTGGAAATGATCTATCTCTGCAGAGGAGATCTTCCCTTTGCTTGTCAAGATGGCTGTGTCCATCTCGTCTCCTTTAATTTCTTTAATTTTAAACAATTGTTTTATAATATGTGAGGACAAAAGTTTTTAAATTGTTAATATTGTTATTGTTCCCATGTTCTAATTAGTAATTTTTTCCCCATATTGATAACCAAATGTACCATTTTAATATGTAATTTTCAACCACCTTTATATGTTCCTTTAAACTTAAGCTTGATAATGACCTTCGGGTCGAAACTATAGTCGCTGTCACCTAATGCATTTAATTTAATACCTGAAATAATTAAAAGAAGTATGGGGAAGGTTTAGTGTCTTTATCAATCCACTTACTGAGATCTTCCCATTTGGTACAAGTAAGTTTGGGTTAATAATCCACTCTTTATATGTAGGCCACCGATGTCGCACAATGTTGCCAGATGATAGTGTATGTGCGATATATGATGGTGCTATAAAAGAAAAAAGAACAGATCTCAAATGTTCATTAGCAACCATAATTTTCAATCGAACTATATTCCCTAAAAAATCAAAGAAAAACCCATAAATCCATTCCTCAGCATTGTAGATAAAAAACAAGTTTGATTAAAAAATTGGGGTACGGCTTTTTAAAGTTCAGAAAGTTACGTACACAGGTGAATAACTTATCTTATTTCTTAAAACGCATAACAAATCGCTTTCGTTTTTGTAAATAGAGAACTTGACTATTAACCTACATTAGATACAAACCTGCACTTTCAAAAATAAAATTTAAGGTAGACTATCAAAAATAGTATATTGTTTACCAAGGACGAGAAGTGAGTTGTCAGCGGATCTCACTCGTCCGTGGTTTATTTAGATTTGTGTATTTAATTGTAAAACGTGAAATTGCGTGTTAAAATGTAGACACATCTGGTCGTTTGCAATAAAGTTTTTGTTCTTATCGCTGTTAGAAGAGATTTGGAAGAACTGTGCGTTTTACGACTTAAGTGGTGACGCGTGACGGGTTCCTTAGAAGCTGGCGTTGTCTAGTCTAATTGTGATTGGCGGCTACCGAAAATTTATTCATCTTACTGATCAAACCAGATTTTGTCATCCAGTTCAGTGTTTATCACGAGCAAGTGAAATTCAGAAGCTGTTAGCGTTTGTGTGAGTTTATACTGTGCCCATATCGCAAATCTTGTACGACCAGATTATTTATATTCTTTAAAAAAACTGTAAGTAAGATTTTTTAATTCTTAATTATCGACCGTCTGCGTGCGGAGTATTATGTCCAAACAAGCTTTGTAAGCTTCTTTCTATTCCAGTGATTTTGTTATAGTTGCTTCATGTTTCGGAATACATTTTTGTCATTGTCAATCAATTAATTGTGTGTTTATTCGAATTCTTTGTGCGATGCAGATGGTATTCATGTCAGATTTGTATTTCTATTGGTGTCCAAGATTTATTTTAGGTGTTGATACAAATGTGTGTAATAAATTCTTTGGAATTGTCGGAAGTTGATCGAAGACGATTTTCATAGGCGAGTTTTATGAAACTATAGCTAAACAAGCCACAAATGATCAACACTTTCTGTTTAATGTATGTTTTTCTGACGAATGCTCCTTTTTCCTAAACGGTACTGTGAATGGTGACAGCTGTCACTATTGGGCTGCTTCAAATCCCAGAATATTTCGTGAGCTGCATACACAACATCCCGAAAAATTTAATGTTTGGGCTGGCATTTTTGGTAACTATTTCGTAGGCCCCTTCGTTTTACCTGGCAATTTAACAGGAGAGATGTACCTGGAGTTATTAGAAAATACGATTCATCCAGCATTAGTGGAGATACTAGAAAATAACAACGAGTACTTGGAAAATCGTCTAGTATTACAGCAAGATGGTGCGCCACCCCACTATGCTGCAAGGGTTCGTCAATATTTGGACCAAACGTTTCCAGGACAATAGATTGGAAGAAGAGGAGGTATTGAATGACCTCCTTGTTCCCGGACTTAAGTCCGTTCGATTTTTTTTATGGGGCCATTTAAAAATTAAAATTTATGCTAGATTCGCTTAAAAATGTGGTGTTTGAGTGAAGAAAATCTTGGCGGACTACCTCAATTATGTCAAAATCGTTATTTTCGTTCCCGAGACCTGGTTGGAAAGAAATTATAAAATGCGTCTAACAATGGAACAGCCATCATTAATGTAACCATTGCAATTTAGAAACTTTATACCGTTTTACGTTTGGGTTTGGCAATAAATTGAAATGGATCAACACGAAAATATATTTGAGTAAACATCAAGGTACGATGGTGATCTATTGAATATTTATTTGTTATATGGGCGTGAAAACACGCTGATTTTTCCTAATATCGACTTGTTTACATACTAAAGATGACAATGAAATGAATTTATGCCGAAATTCCAAATACATAAAAAAATCTCAAATTTAATATAACGTAAGCTGTACCTATAATTAAATGAAGGTGAAATTTGTTTTTAGCGTTTACACTTTCACCATCAAACGGATTAAAAAAAAAGTAACATGCAGCATTGAAATTATGATGTAGGCATATCCTGAGGAAGTATAAACTAATTGATATTACAGTTACCTTTCACTAGATTTTTGTTTGACTAGTATTTCTGGTACAGCACAGAGAAGATTTCGCATTATCGAATTAAGCAAATACTCTTATCGGAAAGAAATTCAAAACTGTGTACATTGGGATCCTTAAAATTTACTTTACGTGTTTACCTACGGAGTATTTATGTATTTCTTGATAAAAATAGGATGTTAAATTTGGATAATCACTCGGAGCAGAGTAGATGACGAAAAAAGGGAAATAACGGCACTTCCATTTTCTTTCTTTGTGATGCGAACGTATAGTCAACAAGTGCCCAGCACCAACTACATCTTTTACCTCTACAGAACTGGTTTTATGACAACTAAACTTCTGGATTGAGTTTGAACTTTTACGTTTTTAAAACATGTTTACGATAAATTGCGAGCGATTGCCGATAAGGGAGATAATTATTTTCAGTCTGACTTGGTAATAGTAATTTGTAGAGGGTGCAATGTCCATTTTATCATGTCACGTCTGACGCTCACTTACTGGTTGACTTTTGCTCTATTCTAATCGTGATGTGCAAACGATTGCTAAATGTACATGGATCCGCATGCTAATTATTGATTTTTGTTGGAATAGGTATTGACGTGTTGGTTTGTTCTAAACGTAAAAAGCCATTGTGATACAAACCTCCCTACGTTATTCTCAAGTCATAATAAATTTGAACAAGTGGAGGGGGAGCAGTTACTGTTTCTTTTTTTTTTGTAGTGTTGTGTTTAGGCAGTCGACAAATCCTTCGATCATTTACACTAGTTGCAAGAAAAGCGTGTTAATTCTACCCCTTACATAATGTATTCACACCGGAAACAGAAGGAAATAGCGTAATTAATAATAATAAATGTGAAATTGTATACCCACGCACCTTACCAGAAAGTGAAATTTGTGACTTTAACTCATAAAGCGCTTGCCACATGCACCACACCTTTGGAGTTGATACTTAAACACAGCAACTGATCCTTTAATTGTTCCAAGCCGGGGAAATTTGCATAATGGAATGGCTTTTAGAAACAAGATGTACTAAACTATGCAAATCTTAGACACAGAATAAAAAGCTGATGTTAATTCATAGACAATTAATGCTGAGATAGCCTTCACATGTAAAATAAAAGTTATAATACCCAACCGCGGTATTCGTGCTACATCGTGTAAAAAAGTGAAGGTTTCGTTTTTCATTCCTCCTTACATGGGCGTAATACTAATAATATCCCAGTGATCGAGTGGAGGTACGTCGTAAATGTTAATGAATATGGTATTTTTACAAGTAATATTTACAAGTAATTAGGTAATACTAGTGCATCCATTTTCAATACAATGGTAATATGTACTAAATAAAATGGTGTATGAAAGCAAAGCAATTTAGTCAAAAGGATTGATGTGAAACACTATCTCACCATCGCTCTCATTGCTGTTCCTTGACGTGGTTGTGGGACTTCAGTGGTTCAGTGATCAAAGAACGTGCATAACATTAGGAGATAGCTCCCATTCCTTCAGTCATCCCGATGTATGACAATCTTCTGAAGTGAGAGTCCAAACTATAGGCAGTCGGGGTCTGCGAGGCGCCTTGTGATGATTGATGAGTGGATCATAAATCTTCCCAGTGCTTAGGCATCTTATTCGTCCTCTTTTGAGGTTTCCACAGTGGATGAATAGCGACGAACCCAATTCACTTCTTATATGGGGGTTAAAACTAAAAGTACACCAGAGCCACCAGAAGGAAAGATGAAAAAATTTAAAACAGAAAAGAGCAGGTACCACCGCTTCTGAACAGAAGAGCTACCTCCAAATCCGCTATTTGAACTAATTCTACTTTCATCTTGATTAAGTCCCCCAAACAACATTTGAACAGTCAGGAAATCACCCCAATGTGGAGAAGAGGATACAGTCAGAAAATTTGACCTCTGAGCAACCTTTAAAAAACGTTTTGAAGCTGAAGAAACAGCGATGGCGATGACCAAGTCACCTTCAGGGTCTCTTAAGGCTGATTTGATCAAAGATGCAATGGAAGTCAACTGCCATAGATGGGAGAGTGGAATCTTTTCAATTTTTCATCCAGGGAAGGGTGATATTGGCCTCAAAGAACTGATTTTTGATTGAGATTATTAAACCACCAATTTACATAGTTAATGGATTGAAAATAAAACCATAAGAATCTCAAGTGCCAATAGGGCTACATTCCACGCACTAATTGATGAAAAAATCATCTACAGAGTGTCACCACCTATTAGATCAAATATCAAAGAGGCACATAACAGTCGTTTTTAAACCAGAACCAGTTTCGCACACCCAGGCAAAGCGTAATACCAAATGGGGATCGATGCTAGATTGTCATTAATTCATTATACAAGAGAGAATTGTCTTGCAGCTTAACGAGATTTGGCACTGTAAATTACACAGGCATATGCATCGTATGGACTTGGTTGTAACACTCTTTTACAGAGGATGCAACATAAAGCGAGTAGACCGCCTATCTCATTCTTTGGGAGGGTCCGTCTGCGAGAGTCCATGTGCGAATCCTGGCGGTCTTTGTGAATTACCCCTAACTTTCATCATGCGATTTTCTGGAGAGGCCCACAATTACTAGACCTGCCGGTGTTCGAGCCCACGAACTATTCGCTGCGATGGGAGTTAATATGCCGTCCGTGTTACCATTTGGACAAGGCGAAGTTCCGCCTTGGATGATCCCGAAAATGAAAATCTTCTTAAAACTGGCGGAATACGTTAAAGAAGATATCCCAGTAACAATATACAGAAGCAACTTTCTTGCCTTTCTGGAGGAGCATCGGGACTCAACCATCATCTACACTGATGGATCACGCACAGAATCAGGAGTAGGATGCGCTGTATACGTGGAATACAGGTCGCACGAGTGGACACTTCCGCCTATGACAACTGTATACGGAGCAGAACTGTATGCATTGTGGCAGGCTCTGCTGTATTGTCTAATAAATAGAGGGCACGTGTTTCTGATTGTTTGCGATAGCCTCAGTGTTATGGCCGGGATACGGGACATTTTTTCCCGTGACCCTCTTATTCAGAGAATACAAGCAATGTACACAAATGTTACGAAGTCCGGTAAGGTAGTGGAATTTGCGTGGATACCCAGTCATGTAGGAATACACGGAAATGAACTGGTTGATGCGGCAGCAAAACGTGCAATAAGAGGAACCCGAGTAGATGTCCAGGACCTAAGACCCACGGATCTTAAAGCAGCCCTGAGGCTGGCCGTGGGAAGGACGGCGAAATGGATTCCGCCACTTACGCTAACGCGAACCGAACGCGTGAAAATACAAAGGCTGCGGATAGGACATACTGGACTCACCCATGCTTATTATATACTTCGCGGAGAACCTCCTCCCATGTGTCAATGTGGTGAACGGATAACGGTCGTCCATATCGTATGTACGTGTCCAAATTTTGTCCAAACAAGAACAGCCGCTGCAAATATCACCAGACCTACAGCAGAACTTGCGGGAGCCTACGAGAATAAGAGGAGTGCTAGATTTTCTGAAAGGAAATAACTTATTCAACATGATTTAAGTAACATATTATATATGCCTAGAGAAAAGTGATGATTGGCGATGGCGGTATAAGTAATAAAAAAAAAAAAGGCCAAGATGTCGACGCCTTGGAAAGAAAAAAAAATTTTTTTTTAAATCTAAAACTTTTTTTTTGTCCATTTTTAGGTTAAATCCAACTTTCAACTTTTAATGTAATAATTCAACCCTCCGGTTGGTTGTCTTAACAAGGCTTGATAATAATTCGTTTTGAAACTTAGGACAACCTTTCCGTTTTAACCACCCTTCAGGTTTTTTCACTTGGCTTCGGCCAGTTAATAATTAAAAAACAACATGTTCGTCTTATCCGTCTTCAACGTTTGTAATTTACCGTTTTCCTGTTAACTTTCACAGTAAGTACTAGCTCTTAATGTTTTCAAATTTGCTATATTGTGATACACTTCTAGTCGCCTGATGATGGCAGTACGCCGAAACTATAGTCGCTTTTACTTTTAAAAACTTCAACGAATAAAACTATATGGGGAAGGTTTAGAGATTTTTTGATAACATAATATATTTCAACCCCCATTTCGAGGAACGATGGATCCAACTCAAAAAAAAAAAAAAATACGTTATAAATAATCATAATTTATAATGTCCCATGAGTTTGGAGATTTTTGTGCTTGAACTTTAAAAAAATTAACTTTAAATTAAAAAATGATTTTTCCTATCAAATCCAATTCTAATATGTTCATAAATGGTACGAAAATTCGTGCAATACAAACGGCTTCAAATTTGCCCATATGATATCTTTAAGAAAACATAGAGCTAATTTTCCTCGATAATTTTCTTCCGCCAAATATAATTTATGATGCTTGTTCTTAGATAATCAACCTTTAAATTTACATATAACTCTCACCAGGAAAGATTGCCGGTCGCAGAACACTTGATTCCGATCTACAATCTCTGTTTTTCGTAAGGTGATATCGATTTCCCGTATAGTATCGTGTCAATGTTGAACGAAAAGAGTTTTTGTACAACATTAGCACGATCCTATTCCAGAAGTCGCTCGCATCTTAAGAAAAACAAAGATTGTAAATCGACACAAGGTGTGCTGTGACCGGCAATCTTTCCTGGCGAGAGTTATAAGTAGAATAACGGTACTTCATATAAAACTGTCCTTATGCAGGTGACGATGTTGACACAAAAAAAGGCTGGACACGGTTCTCGTCGGAAAATAAAATAATAGCGCTGTAGATTGGAACTTCCATTCGGTGAAATTCTTCTGTAAATCTTCACTAAGTAACAATTTTACACCCTGTTTGCTGTGGGCGATTATAACAATTTTATAAACGAATTTCGATGACAAAGTTCAATCCTACACGGCAGAATAACTTGGCACTGAACGTAAACGATACTGGCACGTTTAATTCAACTGTCCCGTACTGGGAAGGTAATTCGCTTACAAAAAATTCTCAAGTATTTTATCTTTTTTTCGTTATAGAACAAACCTTTTCTTTAGCATGGATGAAAAACTGACACGGACAATATCTCAGAGCACAACTTTTCTTTTTTACTAACCACGCATCGCATCGGTGGCTCAAACGCGAATGAATGCAAAATCTTTCGGAATAACCCTTACTGAAATAATTAGGTACTAATTAACGCCCTTTTCAAGGTGGATTCACGTAATAAATTAAGTTCAAGTAAATCAGTCTTCGTTAGTAGCAAGTCTGATTGGCGGTACTCCCCGAAATGGACGAGATTTATAGGCGGTACCCTGTAACTACTCACGCTGAATACTTTTTGGTCAGTTACATTTGCAACAAAACTCGAGATAAGATTAGTCCTTTCTTTCTAAAGTCACGAATTTCATAAAGCTATAGAAATTAAATGTCGTGGAAAAGACGATCTTTAATTCCACTAATTTATTACCTACCGATTTTTACAATTCCGCCAGTCGTGCAATTTTCGACCCTCTTAATTTGGACACCCTGTAGACTTTCTATGATATCTACCTAATTTTGCCAACTTAAATGGGTTACGGCACGGCACGCAGATCCACTCTCCGGGAGAGCAAGTGAAATCCCTACTAATCCCTAAATAATTATTTTAGACCATGTCGCGCCAGTTCCAGGTTTTTTAATTACTTAAAGAATTTGGCTGCGTGTCAAGGAAATATGGCCTAATAGTGCAAGTGTGCAGACTACTCTACTTCACAAAATAACTGATCTTTTAACAAATTGAATTTTGAAGAACCATTATGAACATCTTCATACAAAGTAATAACTTTACATTTCACTTTCAATGTGTTTTTCTATAGGTAACATTTGATTTACACTTTACACATTTTCCCTTGTTACTGACGCTCTGTATGGTTAATGCATTATTACTTTTATTATCTTCCATGAATAGAAGGCGCACATACACGCAGATGACGCACACTGTCATTTTAACAGCTGTAGAAATTTTATGTGAGATAAAATAATAGAGAATAATCGTTAATATGTACAGGTGACCACAAAGAGTAGGTACTTCGTGTCACTAAATCTGTTTTACTATTCACTTTGGAACACTCTGAATTGCAACATTGTTCCTTTTTTTCTAATTCTAACTACCGTAAATGTAAAATTAAAAACATCGTGTTAATCGGTCAGAACCAATGATAGACCTTTGAATAAAGTTCATGTTTGTGAAGTACGTACACAACCGCATCGTGCAAAAATGTTTGCAAGTAATTACTCATTATTAGAAGATATGAATCAACAAGTGTTTACACTACAGGCCCCTGATATCTTCGCAATTATCTCCAAATGACAACTGAGAAGGGTCAGTTTATGCAACAGAAAGATGACGCATCACTGTCGCCACAAAACCTTTTTACCTAAACCCACCCTTAGAAAGACGGCCTTCTATTACTATTTCTACAGACGAGAAATACGAAAAGAAGTTTCGAATCACTGCGCGAGGGTTATTAACCACTGGCCTAATAACGTTTTCGTAAAATGAACGAACAAAAAGTAAAAAAAAAATTGCAAGCAGACACGCATGGCATAGTTCTGAAATCGAATATCGCCCATAAACATAAACAAATAGTTTGATTTGTTTGTGCAAAACGTACCCAATGGTTAAAGATTTGAACATCTGAAAGTCACGGTCGCCCGGGTACTGCTTTATTACAAACAGCACTTTATTACAAGACTGGTTTATTATGCTTTGGTTGTAAATCGCTTGTTTTATGATTCCACTGAAACATTTGTGTGTATACATATAAAAATATAAGTAACTGTAATTTTATACAAAACAACTGCACTTGTTGGTATAGTTTATGTGCTCATTCAATAATATTACATGTCATTGATAAAAAATATCGATTTTACTTTCCTCGTAAATAGTGGAAAACTAGCAGGCGATTTAAATCATAGCTCTAGTAATATTTCTCTACTCAAGGTAGACCATGTTTTATGTGCAATAATGAATAATAAGTCAGATTATGCTTTGTTGCCACTGTAATTATTCTTTATGAATCTGAGGAAATTTAGGCGAAATTATATTGGGAGGAAAAATGAGCCAGGCAATGCCATCTTCCATGAGTTGGTGGAAGTTGTCTAGATATAAAAAATAAGGAAAATTGTTGTATTTATGCAGGGTTACTAAGTGAAGGAAACATTTATATTACTAAATAATTAAAAGTGAATTTTTGAAAAACGCTGGGAAAGGCTTGATTCGAACAAGGTTCACGGCCTAGTTTTTTTCATTCTTTAGTTTTAACACTATCATTATTACTTTTCTGCATCCCAGTGCTCTTCTCTTGTGTCTTCCGGCTTCCCCAACGTTGCTACGTACCCTGCTCTCCCTTCTTTCGCATGGTCTATCATCTTCATCCTTCTCCGTCTCCTACTCCCCCTTTCGTCTGTCCTCTCAAGTTTCTTAGCAAACAGCAAAGATCATACTACACTAGATAGACAGCGCTGTATAAATTTTAGACTCTCATAATTCGTCCCGCCAAATAAGTCGACTGCGTCCTCCAGCGGCTATGTTTTTATGAGAATAGTACAAACTACCTGGCGGGGTAAGAAGACGCGCGAAATGGCAAAGCACAGTTATTTTTAGAATAAAGGGCTATTGTATGGGATATCGGTGTCATTCCTAAGCACAACCTTGTGTGGGTGTTATAGATGTTTTTATCTGGTTACCTTACTGTAAATTAAAATACCGAATATTCACATCTTGATTTAAATTAAATTTTTTATCGTAACACAACGAAGTTGTGGTAAAGCGTATGTGCTCGTGTTTCCATCTGTCCGTCCGTCCGTCCATCCGTTCCATCGAGATCTCGGCCCCTGGGCCACCTAGAGACTTCGGGTTTTCGCTAATTGATAGCCGTTATGGTCTATATTTGCCCATTTCGATCAGTTTCGTATTTTCCATATTTTGCGCAGACTGCGCAATGCCAACTTTCATATTTATGGGTATTTCTTTGAAATTTTAACCACAGACGCTTCTAGTTCCGACTCACTTTAGCTGGACACAATTTTATTATGTAGGAGGCTAAGCGGGATGTCTCGTTTATCCCAATCATAAAATGCTTAGTTACAACAAATCTAAATTAGATAAATGTGTGGTTACAATGTAAATATGCCTGGATAAGTAGGTGCATATTATCACAGATTTATAGTATATTTAAATCTGTGATATTATATTTGAAGATTTGCTAAAGTATCGTAGATAGGTACGTGAAACTAAAAGTTTTCAGAAATTATGCTAAGAAAAAAGACGCTTTTGCAATTATTAATTTAATCCGAAAATCTGGAAAATGTATTGGTTAGCGCTGGTTAAAAAAAAGCAAAGGATAATAAAAATATTGTGTACAACTTTCAAATTATTTCTTTCATTGTAACGTCCTGACTGTAATAGAATCTACCTCGTCTTGAATGACGCCCGCTTACAAATGTAATTTTATCCCAATGATAGTGAGGAGTGTTCAGTAGGTCATGTTTATGTGTCTCGTGTTTAGACAATAATCACTCTTTGTATTTATGATATGATTCGAACTCGTAAAAAGACGGCTTCGGATGAATCAGTTACGTTCTTAACTTTGAAAGCCCCCTATAAATATTTTTATGGAACTACTTAAACGCGAAACAACTCTTGCATATACGCTGGCTATCTAGTGTAGTATGATCTTTGCAAACAGTTTTGTTGCAACACGTGATCCAACCAATTTCTCTGTCCAATTGATCATCAAAAAACCGTTTTCTCAGCACACATATTGAAGAGAGAGAAAGACAACATCCCTGCCTAATTCCTCTGCCAAGAGTCAATACGTTATTCTCTCCCCAATCCCAATAACTATTTGTTGTTCCATATAAAGATTGATTCTATATCTTCAATTTACCTACTTCCTTTTTTCATATTTTCATTAATCTTTTCCAGAATCAAGAAAACATACTTTCAAACTTTTCCCCTTCTCCAAGCATCTCTCTCCAATTGCTCCTTTTTTTTAAATCAAAACTGTTCGTCACATATTGCTTCCTCCATTTTTGTCAATCTCCAGTTTAACACCTTTAACAGTTTTTTTGCAGCACGCACAACCAAGCTAATGGTTCTGCGCTCTTCACATTTCTTGGTGCCATATTTCTTTGCCAGCTGTATTATTCAAGTTTTCATAAACTTCTTCGGCCATTTCCCACTAGCTGTCAACTCTTTCAATCCTTCTCTTTGCAAGCATTTAAAAAATATCCACTGGAATACCATCTACACATGCAACCTTGCTTCATAGGAGCTACTAATATAACTTCCTTAACGGCATCCTTATCCACATCACTTTCTGGTTCCTGCTCCATTTCTGGTGGCTTCTCACTGGTTTTATACACTTCTGAGATTTATTCTTTCTTTAATAGCACCTTATGTTTCTTCTCTAGACTATAAAATTGAGATCCTTTTTTTTCTTTCCGTAAGCTCGCTTAGACTTTCCATTCCAAACCATATCTTTTACTCTCTTGTACACAATATACTTTATTCGCCCTCTTGCGATGTCCTTTTCTTCCTCAGTGTTCTGTTGACTAGCTCAGTTTTTTTCTATAATTTCTGGTGTTAGTCAGCGAGTTCATGATTTTGGACTTTCTGTCCGTCCTTCCGTTCGCCGGCCCGTCCGTCCGTCTGTTTCATGATAACTCGCGAACGGTTTCGAATTTTCCAATTCTGTTTTCAGTACCTATTATGTTTATCATGTCCCAAGGAAGAACTGGTTAAATTTTCAGTGACCCCGAAGCTCGTTTGCTATATTTGTTACAAGTTTATTTACTATAATATTCGGACGCCTATCGGTTGGACATAAACAAGAGGCGCCTTAATATGAAATAAAACATTATTTATTTTTTTGCTTTTGATTATTTCGTACATTTTTATTAAATTTATGGAAAAATCAAGGTATGTTTTGGTAATATTGTTGGAATTACAATAAGGTTTTAAAACAATACACGTGAAAAATGAGCAAAGATGATTGATTGCAGGAAAATTATAGTAATGAAGAAGATCCATAGGCAATTCTGCCTTCTCGAGATATTCATTTTGACCTCACTAATAGATATGTTACAACCAAACGTTCTAATTGCTCTATATGGGCGCTGATGTCTTTCGACACTCCGTTTACGATATATTCGTACTCCAAGCTTTTCCATTTGTGAGTATGAGTATCCTCTACCGAGACTTCGTTCTCGATATATTTGCACTTAAAGTTTTAACTCTACCATTAGATATGTTTTGTGCAGCGATAGTTGGTATAAGTTAATTCCTTTCGTTGATACCTGTCATCAGAGTACCACGAAAAATAACCTCTCCCCCTTCTGACCCTGAATTTTGATAAGGGGTAAGAGGGAAGAGCGATAGTTGGTAGAAAACAGTTCCTTTCGTTGAGACCTTTAATTAGAATACCATGAAAGATAAAACCAACTGCCCCCTCCCTTCCTATCACCCCCTGAACTCAAAAAATAATCGCCAAAAACAGGTTATACTTTGTAGAAACCAATTCCTTTCGATGATACCTTTCATTATAATGCTATGAAGGGTAGAATGTGTGCCCCCCTCCTCCCAATTTTCAAAAGTTTTACATGTTCGCCACAGGCATGCGTATGCAAAATCTTATAGAAATCCCATGTAAAAGTTATGCGCATTTTACTTTCAGAAACAGCATCTCGGCAAATAACTAATATTCCTAAATAATACACGTGTAACCCTTTCCCAAATAGGTATGAGCTTCATCTTAACCCTTCAGTATGTCATTTCCAACGACGCATTCAATCCCAATCGCCAACCGGAGTGCTTGGAGGTCCATGACAACTCAGCGCCAGCTCGGGGCTCACACCCCCCGGTGAGTGTTCTAATTAATTGGCGATGATCGCGGTTAAGCAGTCGTGCCGTTTGTTTACATGACTCTCGAGCACGGAAGATTACACAGGGACGTTACCAATGTAACAGTAAATAATGAGTTCTGCTTCCACACCAACAATTAACCCCCATTTAATTGACTTCTTCTCTTGTTAAAATACCAACCCTTTATCCCCATCATTGCAGATATTTACTAAAGTCCGACCGAAACCGCAACCGAACATTCGGCTCCTCTTCCGATTTCGTCCGGTTGGTGCGGGTAGGAACGCGATATCTCCGATTTTGTAGTTCAATGGTAGAGCGTTGTGCTATAAAGCCGTAGGTCGGGTGTTCGAACCCGTGCTTCGGTAAGAATTTTTCATCTGTAACAGAGATGGGAATTTCCTTAGATCAGTTTCGAGAATTCTGCCGGCTACTCCGAATTAGGTTTTCCTGCAGTTTTCCTAGTTCGTAAGGTAAATACCGGAGTAATATAGAACAACTTCAGATCTTCTGCAGAGGCACCTCTAAAAAGCATTATGCGAGTCACTCTATAATTGGGCGCACGCATGTTCAGAACAAAAGAGGGATAATATATAAATTAATTAATAAATTTCCTTCGGTGGGGTGAAGCCAAGCTCAACCCAATATCTCGAAAACGGGGTGTTGGAAGAGAGTATTCACTATAAGACTAAGGGATAATGGCGAGTAGAGATGCTACGTATGGGTCGGTGGGATCAAAACTTAAAATGCGGATATATCTGGAGAACTAAATGTCGGAAGAGGGTACGCTCAAAGGGAAACAGGTCAATGCGCATCGGGTTTTGGTATTAACCAGAGACGTGAAAAATAAGCTTTCGTTTGTTCGTCGTCCACGTTTGAATCATAAATAACTCTGAAATTGTTTTGTCAAAATTCGAATCGTCTGTTGTGGATTTTGATTAATTTTTTTTAGCAAGGCGCTTTTTGTGTTTCCCAAAAAAGACAAAAAATTGTTCCTTAAAAGCAGTTTACCTACAAATCTTATACTATATTAGGTATATAAAATGAGGTGGAATGAATAATCAGAAACCATATGTAACGTTCCATTCAAAATAAGATTTAGTTCAAATGAAAATTTTGGGGAATCCCAACGTGCACAATTTGAAGCAGGAGTATGGGTGGTTCTCAGATATGGTGGAGATCACCCAGTATAAGTTTCGCCCCAAGACTCGAAAAAATGTGAAACTCGGCAAAATTGTGAACACTGCGTCATTTTTGCAAATAAATTCATGAAATTGATTTCATTAATGAATAAATTAATAACAAATGCTTGCTTTTTTTACTTGTGTTACGTTTAAGTTTAAGCAAATTCGTTTTGTCGTTATTTTCCGCATTGCGTTGACAATATAAGGTAAAAGGTAAGAACCATTAACGTAAAAACGGAAAATTTAAACAACACATTATTACAATAAATTAATCTTTCTAGTTGATTTACGCCTTGTAAACAAATTGTGGCAGGATTAGGTTATTAATGAATCTCAACTGCCTATTCTTAGAAATCAATTATGTTCAAGGCCTTCACAATTCTTTTCATAAATTACTACTTACATGCAATGTCTGGATTAGTTTTGAGCAATTTCGAGTACCAATTTTGATACAAAGTACAATGTAGAGCTGGAGTGAATTTTGACTCATTAACTTTTTATAACCTGTTTACGGATATGGGCCAATTGCTGAACTGCCGAGTTACAATCACACAAGTCACCCTCGCCTATAAATATCCCCCAAATTAGTAACAATACTAATGGGAATTGCAGAAGACGTAGTACGCCACCCTTTACACCTGTGATGGCTTACAGGTGGCCGAATAGGACACATGCTCTTATAATAAATTAGTTATCATCACGCTTCGATCTACCTAACCAAAATTCTTGCGGCGTCAAAGATGTTTTTATACGGTGACCTACTTTTATTTATTTTTAGGGGAACACTGATGCGAACCACCTTGAATAATCATAATACCAAATACGCCTAAACAACGTACCGAAAATAATGATAATTTATTCTAAACAATGGGACGGTTGAAATTTCCTCGCACGATTACTATCTTAGAATTATTTTTAAAGCATGAGTAGACTAATTGAAATTCAACTTGTTGTTGAAGTCGTTCTACATGCAATTTTGGGAAGTTTCCCTAAATGAAGGCTTTTTGAATACGATGATATCAGTAGTGTTGAATCTAATACTTTTTTTGATAAATAGCGACAGGGGCGGACTGGGTACTTACCGGGCCAGGTGGAATTGCATAAGTTACGGGCCATTAAAAAGTATTAGTGTAATGAAGATGGCTCTGCTTTTTGCTTCATTTTAAAGTATTCCTTTCTCGAAAATCAATTAGAATTTATAGTTTTTTGTATTGCAGCTGATAATTAAAAGTAACAAAATATACATAATCCAAACGAGGCGCGTCGCTTGTAATTGTGTTTCAGCCATTTTAAAATACGACAAAAAAATGTAAAGTAAAACACTTAAAAAAAACAGAATTTTTTTATGAACAACCTAACATCAACCCCAATGAGAGAAACGTGTTAATAATTTATTAATAGTGCAAGAAACTCAATGCAGCACAGACTTATAAATTTTTAACGGGCCTATATGACCTACAGGCCAGGTGGCAATCGCCACCCGCCCTCCCGGGCCAGTCCGCCCCTGAATAGCGAGCGATTCCAATTACACTGTAAGTGTGTAACATTTAAATTAATGAGTGTTATGTCCAAGCACTGTTTGTTGTTCTTCACGTTTCACAGTATTTTTACAGATTTACAGATTACAAATCACAGATTGCTAACCTTATACATTTCATGGGTAACATATTTAGGTCTACTTAAAAGCGCCTTCTATTGGGCAGCAGTATAAACATATTTTCAAAACTATAAAATTACGCTTACAGATTTATGCCAAGTCATGTTCACATGCTTAAGTCGAATCCAACTCCACACAGGGTGCAACACTAGGGGATGGAATTTGATTACCGGATTAGAAATATTACTTCCCCGTCTCCACACAGTTGCAACAACGAAAAGGAAAGAAACAAACAAAATATAAACCTCTCTATTTACCTAAAAGGTGTAAATATAAAACAAACTAAAAAAAAACGTTCCTAAATTCAAATCTGATAGAGAACTTTTTTGCAAACCCCTGCAAATTATTTTAATCTTAAACTATGGTGTATAATTAGGCTTCGTTTATTGGTTTTTTTTTGTCTGCGACAAATAAGTACGAAATAAATTATTACAATAATTCTGCCGAGTAAAATACAAATGACGTATTTTAATTCTGGAGGAAATACAACAAGAAATAGTAAAACTTGTGTCATCTGAGCACGAGTACTGGAGTCTTCTAAATTAAAGATGGTAAGGGCAGGGCCGGGAAATACTTTTAGAAAGGCCCCCTATAAGGTTTTTTCCGGAAAATCGTGTAGGAGGCAACTGTTACCATGGCAAATAAAACAATACACATAATTGATAAAATAAAAACATTGATTATAAGGTAACATATACATGTTTCATTAAACAAGTTTCTATTAAAACTAATTCTACAGTTGGTGCCCTTTTGGTTTCAAAACTCTTTTGAAAAATCAAATCCTTCATTCCTCCAAGAATTGCGCTTTTGTATTTTGAGACGACAGTAATGCGTAATTTTATTGTGATTAATTGCACTTTTGTGTTCACGTTTTGTGCCTTTTTGGTTTGGGAGATGTTTGGTGGGGTTAAGTGAACGCTTAACCAATAGTAGGGGAGCCCAATAGTGTATTTTGAGATGTATCGAGCGCGTCAGATTAAAGTAAAGTGGGTTGACTACGTGTTGAAAAGTGTGCATTTCAATTTAAGCGTGACGTGGAGAGTGGAACTGGGAAGGCCACAAACTTGCCAAAAAACGTTACCTCTACATCCTCGAGTGCGTTGGAATTTTTTTTCATCCCTCGAAAACTTGCACATTTTAAGGCCGTTACTTTTGTTGTACAACATTGAGGTTTTCCCATATTTTCTAATCCAACTAGTGGGGAATCTAGGATTTCTATCCAATTCTCTATGATCACGATTAATAGAGCATTGAATTTTAAACTACTACAGCAATAAATAAAATGTAATTAAGATAGAATAAATAAACTATTGTGTAACATTAGAATTTGAGGGGGCTACAAAACACATTTTGATAAGTGAGTACGTGTGCGTATGTTGCGTAGGAATGTTGTACGATACGAAGGTAGATTGCGCAAACTGTTCACAATTACAATAATGCGGCACACAACACCTGGTAGTTATAATTTGCTTATACTTACTTCGCTACAGTGTATTCCAGTGGTGAGTGGTATATAGTTCAGCACGTATCAACACAATGTATTTCTACATTTATTTTTATGACTTTTTGAGTAACGAAGTTAAAGAGTGTCCAAAAATTATAAGCAATAGTTAAGTATTTACCTATTTGAATAAGTTGTAATTTATGCTGACCTAGGGTACCGTGCGCTATATTTCAAATTTGGATGGTCCCAAGTCCCAAAATCTACGACAGTAGTTGCAGTAAAGTGTTGACGCCATTCTGTCACACTATCCCCTTCTTAAAGTTGTTGTGCCTCGATTTGTAGTAGTTTATACCTAACTATTTCTTGTACATTTCGCAAATTTTAGCAAACCTTTCGTCGTTCCGTGTTATCGAGTGTTTGAAGAATCGGAAGGACGACTGATTTGTGTAAAAATTGTTACTATCATAAAAGTGCCCAAATCAAATAAGATGTTCGAGCGTCACTTGGTAAAATGTGTCTCTTTAACCTTGAATTTTAACGAGTAGGAAGCAAATGTGCGCCAGTTGATTCTTGACGTAAGCGAACGTGAACCTTTAATTATCCTTGTTTAAGTTCAAATAGATTTTAATGAGTCATTGATAATTGACTATTTTACGCTAACAGACATAACAGAAAGGTTACGCAAATATCGTACGCTCTGATTTATTTTTTGATAATTAGCGCAAACAAGTTTCCGATACGCTTTAAAAGCAAAAATTACACACTTTACTCTTCGTCTGATTACGCCATCTGTAGGAAACGGAAGTGCTTTGTCGATTAACATCAATAAGAAACGCACTGGCTGGACAAACGCATAATTCTGATTAAAGTGAAAGTTTATGAAAACAATAATAAATAAAAACGAAAGGTGTCACCTGCAATGAAAGTGAAATTGTATGAGAAAAATTTGGTACGAACCATGAAGAATGCGGGCCTCGTACAATTAATTTAAGTCTTATGAATAAATGCATAAGTAAAGTATATTCTTCGGATAATGAATTACACTTTATTTCAAAGAGACAAATTTCATGTATAACTTTTGATGGGAAAAAGGAGAATCTGACGAATGCTGATGATGAAGATGCGAATCGAAAATTATTATTGCAAATTATCATTATTTTCTGTCCCCCAGGGCCGAACTGAGAAGAGGGATACCGGAAGATTTTCCGGGGGGGTCCTAATTTAATGCCTAACATTGTTATGGATATTTTTACAGTAGAAACTTGATTATCTGGACATTGGTTACTCATGGTCCCGGTTATTCGGATTTTATTTTGAACAGGTATTAATGAACAAGTTAAAAAGTAATCGTAAACGATTTACATAAAGCGCATTTCCACTTGCATTCATTTCCCATTTGTAAGATGCAACTTCTGTTAAAATCGTAAAATCCGGCCACAAATATGAAAGATAGCGTTGCACATGGGCAATCCATTGTTGACGTGCTACTTCAATTTCAGTTTATGAGAAGAATTTCATTTCAATGTTTTTCTAAATAAGAAAGTTGGAACTGCGCATGCGCAAACCTAAATTTTAAAACTAATGTTAGATTTTCCTTTGTTCCAAGCGCCTAAGTATCAAATTTCACTTAAATAGTTTCATAGATAAAAAAGTTGGCCCTGCGCATGCGCAAAATAAAATTTTGAAACTGGCGCTAGATTTTCCTTTATTCCAAGTGCCTATGTATCACATTTCATTTAAATTCTTCCATAAATAAAAAGTTGGCACTGCGCATGCGCAAAACCAAATTTTGAAATTGGCGTTTGATTTTCCTTTATTCGAAGTGCTTATGTATCAAATTTCGTTTAAATTCTTCCATAAATAAAAAAAGTTGGCCCTGCGCATGCGCAAAACCAAATTTTGGAATTGGCGTTTGATTTTCCTTTATCCCAAGTGCCTATGTATCAAATTTCGTTTAAATTCTTCCATAAATAAAAAAGTTGGTACTGCGCATGCGCAAAACCAAATTTTGAAATTGGCGTTTGATTTTCCTTTATTCCAAGTGCCTATGTATCAAATTTCATTCAAATACTTTTATAAGTAAAAAATTTTGCAATTCGGTTTATAAATGGTCGAGATGCGAAAAGGGCACTGTGAATTTTGAATCGATTCGATTCAACTTTTGGCATTGCGTATTATATGGCTAAAGCTATGCCCATATTGAATTTCATGCAATTCAGTTCATAACTAACGGAGATGTAAAAGCGATCGAACATTTCTAAACAAAGTTATCGTTCACACGGACAGATAGAGGGACAGACAGACAAAGGAACAGACGGAGAGACCAACCGGCAGGCGACAGATAGCAATGCAAAATTATAAACGATCTCTAGGATCGTTAATAAACGGCAAAAGTGTAAAATTATGGAACATGTAAAAAACGGTTTTTTGTTTTTTTTACAATAACTTTTTTTGTAAGCGGTACAAAAAAAATTCCTTCCTTGGTACAAGACTCGACACCATAACGAACCAAATAGCGAAAAAAGTAGAACAATAGCTCTTAAGATAAAGAACTAGTAGCGTCGCAAAACGAGCGGACGGACGGACGGACAGCCGGACGGACGGACGGACAAAGTGGCCACAATAGCGCATTTTTTTTTATTTTTGTGGAAATGCGCTAAAAAGGATTTACGGTGAGATTTAAAAATATCAATGTTTCTTTTGTGTTAAAAGTAAATTTCCGACTAATTTTAAGGCACGATAAAATATTGTTGGGCAGGATAATATACTAATTGATGTAAACCCTCCTTGTTGTAAAATTGAAAAAGTATAAAATATATGTATAAAGTACAGATGGACATATCAACCAGGCGTTTGCATCGGATGAATAAGAGAACGTGAAAATGTATTTTTAGAATGTATTACCAAACACCACTTGTGGTGACATACTCCTGCGGTTAGACAACATACCTTACATCCAGTGGTCGAAGTGAGGCGGTATGCGGCGGTATGGCATACCGATAGATTTTTGGTTTTTGTGAAACATACCGGTAATAAATTTATCCACATAGGCATAACGGATAAAGTTTTTTCATGATAATATACGCATACATACAATACTAAGATTTTATCAGTTCAGCCATACCGGTAAAAAATATTTGCCACTTCGACCACTGCTTACATCTGCAAAAAATCGCAGTATGGGAAAACGTATAAAACCCCCTGTATATACAGCAATCGTTTTGCACAGATGCCGAAGAAATGAGATTTCTCACAACGAAACCTGGAAAAAAGTTAGCGTTGGTCATGAGATCCGATGCCGGGGTAGCGTGCTGGCGTGCCAGTGTTAATCAATTTGTATTTTGTTATAGTGTAGTTATAGGGTAATCATTTTATTCTTTCTCGTACTGATAATACGTCACAATTTGTTATTATTTACATTAAGCATAGAATGCTGATATTTATTTATTGTAGTATGGCGTGTCCAAGCTTTTGTTTTCAGTATTGTTACTGAAACAGGTTTGTTTTTATGTACATGTTGATATGCCTTTATTAACGAGCTCCTAGCGAGTTTATAATCTTGCGGTGTCTGTCTGTCCGTCCGTCCGTCCGTTAGCACGATAACTCATAAACGAATGGACCGATTACGATCAAATTTTGCAGGTGGATCCTTTATCAAATTTGTAGATCGGAGTTCGTGAATTGGCAATGTAGCCCAAAAAATAAAGTAGGCCCTTTTGACATCTCCGTTAGTTATGAACCGAATTGCATGAAATTCAATATGCGCATAGCTTTAGCCGTATAAAACACAATTCCAAAAGTTGAGCCTAATCGAGCAGCATTCACAGTGCCCTTTGCGCATCTCGACCATTTACAGACCGAATTGCAAACTTTCTTATTTATGAAGGTATTTAAATGAAATTTGATACATAGCCACTTGGAATAAAAGAAAATTTAACACCAGTTTCAAAATTTGGTTTTGCGCATGCGCAGTGCCAACTTTCTTATTTATGGAGGCATTCAAATGAAATTTCATACATATATACTTTAAATAAAAGCAAAACTAACATCAGATTTAAAATTTGGTTTTGCACATGTTATAGCCATACCCAGGAGCTCGTTTGCTATATTTGTTTAATTTTTATTATTCTATTTAGTATTTATTTATGGATTCACGTAGAAATATGTTATCTGTATGATGTTGGACGAATTGTTTCCTCCGTGGAGTGAGTACCTAATACAATTTCGATTCTATACTATGTGTTGTCTCCTCAACTCGTGCGGACTGCACCTCTTGTGTCTAAAGGTATCTGCCCACTACACCGTACCGTATCATGACCGTACAGCGTACTATGAACGTATCAGGCACGGAAAACATACGATACGGATTACTATGCCCACTAGACCGTATCAACACCGTATCATAGCCGTACGTAACGGTTATAGTGACCGGAGCATCCACGTGTCGTATCCGTACGGTTCCCGTTGGCTCGGATGTACTTGTAAACAAACGCGTTAGGAATAGGGTGCGAAACGAAAATTCGAGGGAGATACTGGGCATTATTTAGACCTAGTAGATGACGAAAAAAATGTCATATGTACTTCCGTTTGTTCATCATTTCTGCACCTGCGCGCACCGGTTTGGGATCGTCGCGTGCCATGCACGGAGCGTATTGGCACCGTCAAAATATTCGTTGATGCTCCGTCCATGCACGTTACGGTGCTGGTCGGTGACTAAACGATCTAGGGGCATAGTCCCATACTATTCCATGCAAACAATATTTTTTTTGCCTCGCATGTTCCTATTACGGTCATAGTATGATACGTTGTAGTGGGTGCAGTGCAGTGGGGAGACACTCACGTTCAGTTCGCCGGCAGTCCGTGGAATGTCAAGTTTTGGCCGGCCGGTAATTATCATTACTCAAAATTACTCCGGATGCATTAATCTTTCAATTGATACGAAAGTGAGATGCCTATATTGACCGACCTGCGTAGCTCGGATGAGTTTACATTAGTAGCTCTAACTTTGGCTACAAGGGTCCTGGGTACGAATCCCAGGTAAGGCATGGCTGTTTGTGATTGTATAGTGGGTTGAGTGGGAAGAGTAGCTCATTAGATAACACTCCGCCCACTATAAAATAAAGACAATAAAAAAAATAACAATAAACAAGTTTGGTTTGATGACAGTTTAGAAGGACGCGGACGTAGCGTTAGATTACGTCCTAAAGAGAAAGTAGGTAATTTGGATTTGAAAGAACAATTTCTCAAAAATGAATTAGGAAACTGACTTTTTTTCTGAGACAATGTAAGGTCTAGCAAAGAGTATACAACGTATACTCTTTGATTCCAGTTAACTGAACGGGGAAAGGAAGGGCCATAGATGCGGTAGATTGCGATTTCAATTCTTCATAGTGTTCGAATTATTTCCAATTAATCTATTTCTTTGAGTGAATCGGATTCTTCCGATATTTTGGTTTGTTTTCTTTTTTATTTTTCGGGCTCTTGATTACTTTAGGTTCTTCAGATTACATATTTGGTTTTTTTGTAAATCAGATTCAGATTATTCAAATTCTTCAAATCTTTCGTTTTGTGTAAATAATATCCTTTAGATATATGTGATCCTTTATGTTCTGCTGTTTGTTTTAATTCTTCCGATCCTTATTCAAGTTCCACAGCTCCAGCAGATTCTTTCTTTTTATCGAATTCTTTCAGTGTTTCAGCTTAATTTCTTAAAATCTGTCAGCTTCGTAAAACTATTTAAGTTCTTTGGTTTCTTCGCATTTATTCGACTTTTTGATTTTTCAGAATAGCTATTTAGATTTTTTTGATCTTTTAAGGTTCTCAGATTATTCGGAATGTTTTTTCTCTTTCGATTCTTTTAGATTATTACAATTTTCTAGATTCATCAGACTTCAAATTGTTTGTATTATTCAAAATTGCATGCTTCCCATTCTTCATTTTCAGATATCCGTCGTATTCTTTTTAATTCAGATTTCTTTGATTCATCAGTTCTGTCAGACTTTCAAGATTCTTGGGTGTCTTTTAAAGTTACTCACATTTTCAAATTCTTTACACTTTTGTTCCTCAAATTCTTCAAGTCGAAGCTTTTTTAGATGCTTAAGATTTGTCGGATCCTTCAGTTTCTTTCAATTCGTTCGATTATTCAGATTCTTGTGGTGCTCCGACTCTTCAAACTATTCCATTTATTTGAATTCTTCCAATTCTATTCCTTCGAATTTAATCCTTCTGAATTCTTCGATTATATGTATACTTTTTCGAATGCATCCGATTTGGAAGATCATTTTGTTACTAATAATTCATCTGATTTTTTAGTTTCTTCGGATACTTTTGAGATCAGTCAACTTCAAATCCATCGGATTGTTAAGATTTTAATTCTTCCGGATCTATAAATTCTTTAGATCCCTCAGATTCAATTTCTGCAACAAAAACATTTTAATAGCTATTTTGCGAAAACTTGCGAAGTGTCGGCAAACATAATGAAATGGCTAATTTAGACATCACTTCAAACGCATTCAAATGGTCACCGATATCGACAAATCTGATTAAATTTCGGTGATGGAACCACGCGGCACTTGTGTGATATTTTATACGTCGACTCAAGTTACATTGCTTCTAGGTATCGAGGGTCAAATTAAAAGGATTGCGTGAGTCGCTGAAAAATTTGTCGTACCAGTTAGAAGACCATTAACGCCAATTAACAAATTGTCGTACGGACTATACTTTTAGCAAACGGAGTCGTGCAATATTTGTGTTATTCATAACAGCATGTTTCTCAATGCAAAGTTGGTAAATTTGAAAGGATGTGATTGATATAAAAGCGCACTCACCCTTCGCTTTGAATTTATAATAATTTTTTATTATTTTCACGATACACACATAAAATGTTTAAATTTGTGTGCGAATTACTGATACATGCGCGGCAATAAAGTAAGTTTGGGGTTTACATGACGAATTACAATGCATCAATACAAATACAAACGTGACTATAAAGGATAGAAGAACTATACAACAGAATGATGGTTACATTCGGGAAGGCATTAGTATGTTCTTGGTATCGTAACTGAATGTCGACACGCTAAAACACCAACTTTGTACATGATCGGAGTGTGAAACTATTATTTCTTTGTTGTTTCTTACATGTGAATATGTCGGGAATTGTCTTTTTTATTATTTCCATAAACGATTGTCTTGTTCTTAAACGTTTTGTTTCTTCTGAACAAGAGGAGCGCGGAGGATCTTACACAGGCGGTTTTTGCAACTTTGCAGACGATGATGTATAATTTTTCTTATATCTCTGTTCATTAATAATAACGCAAAATACCTGTTCGTTACTAATGGATAAAGAAGTGGGTATAGTCTTACGACGATTAGAAAATAGTTACATGGTATTTGGGTACATACCTCAGCACAAATAGTCTATCACTTTCGCAAGTCAATGACACAATTCGTTCATTATTCGAAGCGTTTCTGCCAAATTGAGAGTGGCAGATTAATAAGATTGATTGACGTATCATAATGTAACAAATTCATTGTTCTTCTACACTAGAAAGGCGTACCTTGAACAGAAAGCGTTTCGTGCATTCTTTACGCTACTTTTTAGCATGAATACGTTTGTGTAATCGATACAAGATGGAAATTAGCGTTTTCTCATTGAGAAATGTCGTAAAACTGCGCCATTCTTGCCTTTATCTGCAAATAGACGATTACTTGCATATTCATTAACATTTATTATACTAAATACTTTCGTTGTAACATTTTAAGTTAATGTAAATAAACCTGGCTAGTGTTAAACTCTATTTGACTAATTAGATTAAAGTTGAGAATTTGAAGAATTTGAGTATTTTTAAATTGATCTATCCGTCTTCGAAGTGAAGTGACGTGAAAAGTATCGATCAAATTCTTGTCTTTGTGCTTCTTCATTGTAATATCATATACGTTACATTTTGTGTTCTTATAGTTTAGATATCCAAATTTTTAGAATGGGAGCGTAAATTTGTATAACAATTTGTGTTTTTACGATGTTTGAGCAAGTCATCTTTCTACAATGGAACTTTTTTTTATTTATAATAATAATATATTGATAGATTGATTGATTTTTTACTCATTCGTTTGGCATACATACGTACAGTGAAGCTTCTTTGAACCAAGCACTAAGCTTATGCAAGTAATTATTGCATAAGTTTGTGAGTAATTTCTCGTCCTTATGGGACACCAGCAATGACGTGTCATCCGGATATAAGAAATGGAGTACTTCTGTCCCGAGGAAAGTGAGTAGATCATTTATATACAACAGAAACAGCGTTGGTCCCAGTACCGATCCCTGCGGGAGCCCAACATTATAACTTTATTCTGCGATTTGAATATTTGCTTGGTGCCGTTTACTAGTCCGGTAATAGAAACAAACTGTTCCCTGTTGTAAAGGAAAGAGGAGATCCAGCTGAGTCCAACACCTCTGATGCCATTATTCTCTAATTTTAAGAGCAACTTATCAATGTGTACGCAATCAAAGGCCCTTGTAAGGTCACAGAAGATCCCTATTGGACATTCTCCGTTGTCTATGTATTTAATTACCTTACAATAAAAGTTTTGTAGGGCGTCTGTTGTTGAGCATTTCGGTTGAAAACCGAACTGTTGTTTCGACATTAGTTTGTGTTTTGTAGTGAAGCTTTGGAGGGGTTCAAGGAAACAATATTCAAATATTTTAGAGAAAGTGGAGCTGAGGGCTATAGGACGATAATTGCGTATATAAGTTATTAATTTTTAACATTTTTGAAAATTCTCCCATGCTAAATGACAGATTTTATAAGGTATGTCAGTGGAGATATTTTTGATGGTAAAACTTGTTTTATAAGTACTGGTGTTATTCCGCCCGGACCGGTCGAGTGTTTATTTTTTAATTTGGAAATTATAAGGACTGATAGTTCACTAGTGGTACTTAAATGCATGCAAAACAAATGTATGGGGATTATTATTCATTTTTGGGAAGTAATGTGAAATGTCGGTTTCGGTTTTGTTGATTATTATTTATTAAGAGTTTGTGCTATGTGACGGAAAAAGTCCTTAAAATGATTGGCTATATTTGTGGGTTGGTTCACTGTTCTATTATTGACCTCTCAATAGATCAACGGTGCTGCTCTTATTTCCACTGTTACGCATTGACTGACCAAATCGCCAATAGGGAAGTCTTTGAGTATGGTAATAATTCTTTAGTTCAGGAAATTGTTTTGTCATGACGAACAAATCGTAATTTTTTAGACGATGATCTTATACCATCGTCAAACCATGTTTTTGATGGGCCGTTCACTTTATGGCGTCGCCTTAATATGGGGAAATTGGAATTAAATTTATTAGAGAAAACATTATGACACCATTTTTATGCATCATTGATATCTCTGCATTCTTTTAGAGGGCACAAATTTACGTTTTCTAGACAGTTTTTAAATTTTAGCACCCTATTTGGATAGTAGGAGCGGTTAAGATGGGAGACCGGGGCAGGTTGTAACAAAAAATTTACTTTTTACTCTAATCTAAACAATTTTACTTGGAAAATTATAATATATTTTTTTATATCTTTTCTTACATCTAACCTACAAAATAACACAGTAACGATACTAAAAAACGTAAAAGTATAAGCTAGGATTTTTTTTGAAATGCTTGTTGTATTTGTTACAACCTGCCCCGTATCAGGGGCAAGTTGTAACAACACTCAGGGTAAGTTGTAACATATAGTAAAATTAACTAAACATTCGGTTTCTTAGCAAAAACTAAACACATGTAACTATATTATTGAAAATCACAAACTAGAGATATAACTGTTTATATATTTTATGTATTAGTCTTCATCGGAATCGCAGTTATGACAAATATAAGGAAATCCCCCATCAGTGCAGGCTTCGTGTGACCAAAATTCACAATGGAAACACTTAATCCATTTTTCTTTAGGCTTACTTCTGCTAAATGGCTCAGTGCAAACCAAGCAAAAGCATTCTTCATCAGAACTACCATCAGATTCTACCATAACTTTTCTTTTTGCCTTTTCAACCTTTTTCTTTTGTATCTCTTTGGTTTTCTTCGACTTCCGGCTGTTTTGTTCTGCCTCCAATTCGTCTTTCTCTGGAGTATCGGTTAAGACAGCAGACTTTCTTTTCTTCCGACCCCTTGTAGATGTTTTCCTTTGTTCAGCTTTCGGAAACGGGCGCACAAATTCTGGAGAAAATTCTTTTGGCACTTGAATTGTATGTTCTTGTTTATTTTTAGGGCTCAACGAGTCATTTTCTGGGATCACTTGTTCACAATGAGCAGAAGAAGTAGATGGCTGGGACATGTCTTGACTATTAGCATTTGAGGAACCAGATAATTGAAGCACAGGCGAGGTAGCTGACGATTCAGCGTTCGGCAATGGTTGATCCGTTACGCCAGCAGGCAAAAACTCGTCATCAGTAAAAATGTCTCTGTTGTACGGTTCAATACCTGACACTTTAAACCCTTTCATTATGTTTATAGGAGTCAATGCTTGTGGAAGAGCATCTCGAACTAAAGATGGTATGTCGTATATGGTCATTGATTTACCTGGGTTATTCCTGAGCCAGGCAGCTTGAGAATTTGACAAATATTTCTTAAAGGGACCATACACACTCCTATCTAATGGCTGAAGCCGGTGTGAGCAATGCGGTGGGAACGACAGCATTATCACGTTATTTTCCTTAGCAAAATTAATAGTTTTTATTGCTAAGTGGGACTCGTGATTATCGAGTAGCAGAAGTACCGGATTTTCTCGAGATGGACGCACGTGAAACACAAAATGTTCCATAAATTTAAAAAATTCGTCAGATGTCATCCACCCTGACCCATTTGCAGCACCAATGCTTCCAGGAGGCCTATCTCGTATAAAATAGTCATGGTACTTTTTTCTGGGAAATATAAATTGCGGAGGAATAGAGTTTCCTGAGGAACTAACAGCAACCAACACAGTGACGAGTACACCTCTCTCGCTTGATGTGATACCACCAACTTGCTTAGTTCCCTTTTCCGCCAGAACCTTGCTAACTTTTTGGACCGTCGTCACTCCAGTCTCGTCCAAATTCCAGATAGTTGCTGAATTAAAGTTATATTTGTCTCTTACGCTTGCCAGTTTGTCAAAAAATGATGACACGTTCTGTTTATTAAAACTTATGGCTCTTTGTAAGCTAGTCGCCTCGGGTGTCCGAATTGAGAGATCTTCGTGCTTCTTTAAAAATTGTGTAAGCCAGTCCTCTCCGGCGCATTTGTTTTTATTCCAGGAATCAGGAACTGTGACATTATATGTAAGAGCGCACTCATATGCAAACTTTCGCACTTCTTTTGGACTAAGGCCAAAATAAATTTTCGATGCATGTTTAATGTAATCCACAAGTTTTTGTGCTTGATTTTCATCAAAAACAGGTTTTCTAGAGTAACCAACATTTGATAGACTAACGGGGCCTTCGTTATGACCAGAATTCTGAACTTTTCTTACATATCTGTGAAGCGTTACATGACATATGTTTAAACTTTTAGCTACAGATCTTTGCGATTCATTGTTATTTAAAACACGATTCACGGCTTGTTCCATGTCCTCTTTCGAGGTATTGCCTCTTTCCGTTTTTTTCTTATAGGTCCTCATTGTAAAATTACCTATACAAAACAAAATATAGGTAGGTAATTATTAATTCTTAAACCCGGGGTAAGTTGTAACGTGTTACATTTTGCCCCGGCGAGTTTGTTACAACTTACCCCGATGTTGATTTTTCTCTTTATCAAGTCACAACAAAAAAGTGTATGGATATTTCAAAAAAAGAACTAGTCAAGCATGTAGTCTAGAGAATTCTGATTCATATAAGACATAAAACTCAGATCTGTACAAATGCATCTACCAGGAAATCAAAAAAAACCAAAAACATGCAACATTTACTTACGCGCCAAAAAAGGTTATTCCGTCGTATTTCTAGAACACGGCAGTACGCACACTTCCACAACTTACATCAGACTAACCGTTTTGAAGGCTCTTTCAATAAATGTATATTGCGATGTTGCCAGATTTTTTCAGTTTAACAGAATTTGCAGTGTTACAACGTGCCCCGTGTTACAACCTGCCCCGGTCTCCCCTATATATCATTCCTCGTTGTAAGATAAGGCGAGCTGATTGGGTCATATTTTTCAAGAGCGATATCTACAAAAAGTGTAAGTAGTGGGAACGCGTTTGTGACCGGTATTTCCAGTGTACGCATCCAACCGTCCAGTAACCAGTCCCACAGCAGCCCAGCAGAGCCCCCAGAGCCGTCCCTGTTTCAAACAGCCAACCGGAGCCGATTCGGAGACCAACCGGTCTACAGCCGCTGCGTGAAAGGCACAGTTAAATTTATTTTACATTATCATTCTGGTGGTCGCCTCTTACTTCCGGTTCTCACCCCACACCCACACCTATGCAACCTACAAATGGAACACTCGTCCTTTCAAGCTCCTCTTACGACTCCGTCATGTCCCACCACTCGATAAACTCATCCGAAACATACTGCTATTGTATGCACAACATTCCGCACAGCATCACCTCTTAAAAACAACTATATAACTCCATCCTCAACTTTAACCTACAACCGATCAAGCTAACGTTCAACTTTAATCACATCGCCTTGATCGCAACAAAACTCCCCATTCCCTTGACATGACCAAAAACTTCAACACCTTTTCCGTGACCCCAACATTACCTTTATCCAACTCTAATAAAGCCAAAAACCCACATACCTAAACCTCCGTTCTTTTCCTGCGCTATCCGCAATGTCGAGCGCCATATTACAGAATCCGAAGCCCTTCAACCCATACCTCTCTCCAGAATTACCCGCGCCCTGCGCATCGTTTTCCCACCCTCGTCCGCAGCATAGCACCAGTAAATCCACCTTAGAGTGTCTCCTCGAACACGAGTGTTTGCATGTTTAGCAGATACTATCCATGCGAACCATCTCAAAACACTGCTCCATGTGCACCAAAATTGGCCACCTCTCCTCAAAATGCCCTACCCGCATCCGAATCTGTCCCTCCTGTGGTGAAAAGTTTACCACGGTACCACTGAGTTTAGGTGCTCTACAACGACCGTTATATTTAAAGGCAAGATTGTTACGTTTACATACTTGTGCTTTCAGTGTGTATCAAAACAATTATCGATCGTATTTCGTTTTGCTTTTGGGAACCTTTTGTTCTATAGATAGTCAATTAGTTTAATAATAATCGATCATTCTCGATTAGGGGTTTGGTTAATTGGGGAATTTCAATTTTACAGTGAATTTACTAAGACTTGTGAGTAAGAAAATAATTTTGAATATTTGGGGGAATATTTGTGGTATTTGTGTGATACGCTATCCCAGTGCTTCTCAACCGTTTTTTACTGGTGGCCTACTTGTGAATGTTATTTATCTCTGTGGCCCCCTCTGCGTTAGATCAGGGGGGTCTGGTATCTCCCCTAATGAGGGGGATTATATCCTGGGAAATTTTTGTAGTTATTTAGGTGTTTTTAGACTCATTTACGTTTTTCTCAGATTGCACAAAAATACGAGTATATAGAATAGAGGTCATTAAATGTGGCATTTCAATATTTTAATCACTTTAGAATTAGATCAAAATTAATTTGAGTTATTTTTTAGTTATCAAGAAACCATTTTCAAGTTCATTTTGTGTTGACGTTGAAATTTTTTTTAAAATGCGTCGTTGAGAGTTGTATAAAAACTAATCTCTACAGAAAAATAATCCTAGTGGGCAGTAGAGGGGTGTTAGACGTGTTAGAAAAAAAAACATTTTCTGGTATCGCGTCTATCAATAATTGTATTGTGTGTTAACGTTTAAATTTAAAGTTGTGATTAGGACAAGGGGTTTATTGTTGTATAATTGCTATCCAATAATTGTGGAGACAATTCTATTTTAAAATTTGTTGAATTTTTGTGTTTGAACATTTAAATTATTATAATCAAGTTATGGGGAATCAAAAACAATTCGGTGGATAAGTTTAATTACAACGAACACAATTTTTTTTGTGCAATTGGACGCGAAACAACAACTTCGCGTTCGCCATGGCGGCCGCGAAATTCACTTTCGCGGCCGCTGTCATGGCGACGGCCGTTAAAGTAAGACAATGTCATATATATTTTGACAATCAGCATGTAGGCAATTACAAATCTTTTGGATAAATGTTAATATCACGATACACTTACACACGGTATGCTCATTATTTTTCTCAAATGCGTTTTTTACTGCGCATTACGTCACCTGCGAACGTGTGGCGCCAAAATTCAAATGTTTACGCACGGCCCGACCCAGTACACATGTCACGCGTGACAGTTTGCAACTTATCAGTTGTATCTACGAGCTTTAGGGTTAATTTGTTGATAGCTAATTAATCATTAGTGAAAATTCCAAAATGCCAGCTTGTGTAGTGGCTCAATGGGGCAATTCTAATACAACAACAAAAGGAACGGAAATAAACTACTTTCGATTTCGGAAAATTGAAGACTTTTCTCAAAAATGGATTGTTGCAAGTCGTCGTAATGACAAAATTAACAAAAATGGTGTTACGGTAATATTAAGTAAGTGGTGTATTTAAGTCTTTCCATTGCTGTTTAGTTCTATAGCCTGTATTTGTTCTGAACATTTTGAAGCACCGCTAAGGGAACGACTTCTTAATTAGACCTACTTTTAAAAACAGCGGACATTTGAATCCTGATGCTATACCTACTTTAAAAACTACCAAGCAATAATGAAAATCAAAATGAAAGGGAAACGGAGGAGAGATTCAATCTTTTAAAGATAACGCATCAATTACATAATATTTACTGAAAAAGCCGCACTTGATGTTTAGAGCCAATATTTTTGATTAGAGTTTATTTCATACGATCTCGAAATTCCAGAAATACCCGACGCGACGATCCCTACACAAATCAGTGTGATTTGTCGATAATTTTGCTCTATATTCTGTGGTTTTGTTCGCACGTGACGTCACGCTAGATGCGCAAGAGCATACCGTTGTAAGTGTATCGTGGTTAATATTAAGCCTACAGTTCGTATTGTTACTTATACTTACTCCTGAAATAAAGTCTAAAGTGTTAGAAGCGTTATACTTTGAAACTGTAACATTTTGATTTTCATTAGAACTCAAACTGACAGGTACACTTGAAGTCCTTGTACCATTTTTCGTACTGCCGCTTCGATTTTTCAGGTACTAACTCATAACTGCAACACAGCAGAATTCACAACAAGTTTTATTTCCGGAGGAGTTCCGGATATCGAAGAATCACTTTCGGAGTCACACATTTTGACTTTTCTTTCACGAAAAATTATTCATTGTTTATCTCATTTCCATGGTAAAATGAAAACTGGCCGTCTTTCTATTTGCGAAGAAAATTATTATTTTCGAAATCTCATTTTTATTATTGACGATTCTACGCAATTGCACAAAAAATGTTGTGTATACCACGGCCGCGTCATTCTTTAACGCCCTCAAAGTTGCCTTGCCTCGGCCGCAAGCGGCCTCGGCGTCAATCTTCTTTTCGGTACGTTAAAGAATGACTTCGCGGCCTAAGTATACAAATAACTATTTTATTCCCCATAACTTGATTATAATAATTTAAATGTTCAAACACAAACATTCAACACAATTTAATATTTGACAATAAACCAGTATTACTTTTGGTACGTAACTGGATTTGTACTGTTATTACTACTCTCGTATCTTCTCAATTTCATACGGGGAGAATTAACATATAAATTAAATGGCGTTCAACCCTATTGGTTAGTGGTAACAAAGGACGAGAACGAACCACCGCTGTGATAGATCTCAAGCTTTTATTTTATTTTCCAACTCTGAGCTAGTTGGCCGTTTATGCGGCGGGTTTGCTAACTTTCGCTACCGTTATACGGTTCCTCCCTCTGATTACCTGAGGCTTCCGAGAACGTTCCGAAAGCGCGGACCTTGACCAGAAGCAGGGTTTCAGAATCTTCTGGTGGCGCTCGACTTATCGTACCGCCGACCGTCGCCGTGATAATAGAAAGAGGGGAAAAATTGACAGGTTGACCAATCTAACGATGCTATAAGAATTTAATGTACAGGGTGGGCGCTTGTATGATAGTGCTGTATGATTTATAAACCAACGCCCCAGCATTGAATTTATAACTTCAATGGCCCCAGTATCACCCACACAAAAATACTGAAATGTCACGCAGATCTTCAGTGGTAACGTTGCGTCTCCAAAATAGAATTCCTACCATGAAATCCCTCAGGAGAAATTATCCTTAGGTAATGTATACATAAACGTAATTTTCGACGTTATCAGCAATCAATCTGTGTTCTCATCGCTACTGCAAAAGGCAACCTACGTATTTCGTTCATATTTCCCTTTTGTAACTGTTCCTATTTATAGAACATGTGCACTCCATATCGACTTACCAAACAAGATTTAGGATTGATTTAGTTTTATTTGTATTTTAATCAATAAACACGTTAATAATTAGTGTCGATATTCTTTGCATGGTTTCGCAACACCTTGTAAGGGTTCTTGGGTAGGCACGCGGGTAAGCTACCCAAGATTGACTCCAAGATTCTAAATAAAATTGATGTATTTTCACAATGATATTGTACACCCTGCATATACAATATCATCATCAAAATTATGTTGGTATCCCTGGATGCGTTTATGGTCTTCGGTGGTATACCCGACAGCTACATCAAGATGGCGTCGATCGGGCTGATGCCAACACAACTGCAGATTTCGATAGGCCTCCGGCTCCATCATATTGATTGCCAAGGCTAGTACGTCCGCGATGAATGTTTGAATATTAGGGATAAACTGCTGCTCTTGACTGTGCTTTGTCCGCAAAAACAGAAACTATAGCCACTATAGGTCATCCAGTGACACAATTGTTTGATCATTGTCTTTTGAAGTAGTGGAAAAATCATTAAATGATTACACATTTTATCCAATCTCACACTCACTCTCATTAAAGGTGTGCGTAAAGAAAGCAGTGGTACCACACTTTCTAGCGTATGTTCTACATGACAAACGTTCTCTAATCACAATTTCGTGATCCATTAGTTTTTAATAGTACTTATTGTTATAGTAATATAATAAGTATTAAAATAGAGATATCTTCAATTGAACAAGCTATAAAACATTGTTGTTGAACTTACCCCACGTACAAACTGTCTACAATAAATAATAATACGTATATGCGTTGTAAAACCATTGACCCTTGTATGCCTTTTGTATGGATTGAACAGTTGATTTCGTATTCTATGGGCTAACTAACCTTCATATTTGGTTGCAACATGACTCGATCGCATTGTAAATCCCTTTGAATTATTTATGGGTACCTTTACACTAAATAAAATTCATAATCACTTGTTCCTAATTATAAATATAACCTCTAGTTTGGTAACCTAAAAATTATTTATGGTAGTGGTACGAGTGTTATAGATGATTAGTCTAGGGGAAAGAAGTAGGTGTATTTTTGCTTGAGATAGTCATCTGTGCAAAAAGGATAATTTTGTCTTCTTCATTTACTGTCGTTTTGAAAACAACGCAGTAACGCTTATTTGTTTAACTATACACTATACAACACTTTAGCAATTAAGAGTTAATTTTTTGCTGATAACCCAACCAGGTAATTAGGTTGAAGTAGTTCCTGTTATTATTACACAACTAGGTAGAATCCTACGGTTGTTAGATGTATGCCGTGAAGGTCATAAATAAACCCAGGTGAAGACCTTTGTATTATAATAATGTTATTCCGTACACGTTACTAGACAATTCTTTTCGAATTGACACATCAAACCGTGCAGTGCTACTCTGTTTGTGTAATGATAATTTTAACCAGTCAGTCAGTCAAAAACTTGCTTACATCATCGCCGGTACGAAATCCAAATTGGTCAATGACAGTATTTATTTATTTTACAGTTTGATTTGTGTGAAAAAGTTCGACTTTCCCCTCGCTGTATTAAGGCTAGAAGTGCTTTGTTTAAAGTAAATTAGTTCAAAACGTTAACGCTAATCCGTTAAGATGATCGCTCTCTCGCTCAAAGTCGTTCTTAACAAGCTTAAAATTTTCTCAGTCTTTATGGACCAAGCGAGAAACAGAACGCAGAACTCGTTTTGGGTATCGTAAAACATGCATTAAACGAAATGAAGAAAGTTTACTACCGTAACGTTATTTTGTATACAATAAGTAGCCTTACTTCTGTTTGATTGTGTACGTGATGAGTTTTTTTCTTTATAGCAAATTGTAAAAGAGAGTATAATTTCATATTTAATTGATAGTAGATGTTAAGATGTAATAGATGCAATTATTCCACTCTACTCGATTAAGATTATTAGTTCAGTTCATAGGGCAGTAACGAAAAGGGGTTGAATTAGTTTTATTTTTTTATATATTCCATTTTTATGAGATTTTGGTAGTTAGTGGGTGATGTTTCAAATGATGATTTAAATAAAGGGTTTAGAGTTAGATGTATTAGGGTAGCGCGGTGTTTAAGCCATTGAGTATACGGAGTGGCTCCATTAGAGGGCTGTTCATTAAGGGATTTTGTTATTTTCAAATTTTTAAAGTCATGTGATTTTTAATGTATTTGGCAATTTATAGTTTGTGAGCCAATAGTTACCGGATGCGTCGTGATCAGCTAGTGGAATGGGAAAAGTTACTGGCGACAGTTTGACGGCGGATAACACAATCTTAATGTTTTTTACGTACCCAAAACAGCTGATTCAGAATTACTCATAGTGATGCCATGGCGGGGCGGCGCCAGAAGCATGAACTCATCGATTTTGAAATCGTTTTGATCGATAGCCTTTACATGTTAAGTGAGCGACTGGGTGCTGACACAAACAAAAAAAACATTGACCCTTAAAACATGTAATTTGAAAATTACGAAGGCCTCAATAAAAATCCGTAAATTCCAATCAAATCACTACTCAAATTTTGAATTGAAATTAACACTCAGATTAAAAGAAATTTGTAAAATCAAACAGAAAATTAAACTTTACCTGGATCTCAAATCGAGATTCAAATTGACACACAATTGATTAATAAACTCCTAAATCGGATCGTAAAAAGCGGCAGAGCATCTCGGTTTGACCCTACGGGGTCATTGGATTTGCCCCATTTTCAATAGGCTTGTTTCATGTGCCATATAGGTCAACTAGGTTCAAGCGTTCACCAGAGACAGAGAGAATTTTTTGACACTCGCGGTCATTCGGAAATACGACTTTTAATACGGCTCATATTCAATAGCACTGATCCTTGAACTCGTAGAAATTGATTGGTGAAGGTATGACATCGCTGTCTCTTTTCCTTCCCGAGGTAGGTGAGGAACAGATGGACGGACAGACTGAGACGGACTAACAAAACCATCACACTTCTTTACACAAATAATAGGCCATGCAGCTTCAAAGAGTTACGACCGAATCTATACAGGGTGGTGACTAGCGTAACGCATCATAGGGATTTCAATGTAAAATTCTTAACCTGCGATTATTGGCTCCCCAAATTATTTTAGAGAAAAAATGTATTAACGTTTTTTGTAGAAAAAAATTGTTTCCGTCAATCAACCGTATTAGTTTTCAATTTTTTGCATAATAAAGACGGAAAATTGGAAAAATAAAAGCCCGACCTTTTTCAAAAATCTGCGATGCCATTTTATAATACAAAAACTACGCCAATATCCGTCATGCCATGGAATGTCTGCTATAAAAACAAAACAAATTCTATCAATAAGTACCTATTATATTTAGAACATCGAATTCAACATAAAGAAAGGCCAAATTACTAAAAACGGTTTCCTAATATAACAATTTACAATAAATGTTCGAATAAGTCACCATTAACTGCAAGACAGTATCCAAGTCGATCATAAAATCCATTTCGAACTGCTGTTAATTGATAACTGGATATCTTTTTGTTTTAGAAAATTCCATGGCATCGCAGATTATTGAAAAAGATGCGGGTTTTATTTTTCCAATTTTCCGTCTTATATGAAAAAAATTGAAAAACAATAGGTACGGTTGATTGACGTAAAAAAATTTTTTTACACAAAACTGTAATACATTTTTGCTCTAAAATAATTTGGGGAGCCAATAATCACATGTTATGAATTTTACATTGAAATCCCTATGATGCGTTACACAAGTCACCACCCTGTATATCTTAAATCGTTTAGTAATAATAATACCCATTCAAAGCCAAAGGTATTGCGGGCGATACTGCATGCACACATTTCAAGGCTTATTATTCCTAAACGGTTTGTTCGTTTACACATTCGTCTTGACATATTGAATATGCAATATAGCTAGCATGTATATATGATATTTTGAAGAATGTGCATACATAAATCAAAAATTAGCTTTGAACTTCCATGAACCAATACAAGCAACCATAATTATCGTTTTCCAAATTTCCAGACAAATTTTAAATACGTCCATGAAAGTAAACGCGGAATGGCATTTTTGCTTTTCTGTTTTCTACGTAGATCCCAGGCTTTATTATCCAAAGATAAATGCAAAAATAATTAATTAATATTTAATTTATCTAACAAATTATTTCATTTTCATTAATTAACCTTAATAAGCTATTCGTATATTCTTATACTTTATATATCGTTTATATGAATAAATAACCTTTCACAATGTTCAAACTAAAAACGTTACAATCAATAGTTTTTCTTATCCCACCCTTAATTGGCGTCACTATTATTCTCGATAGAGTAGTAAACCTTATCGGAAGTAATCGAATTTAGTAAAAAAGGTAAGAGTTAAACTTATCTGATAGGTATTTGAATACATTTGTTTTCATGGAAATTAACTGTTAATCAGGTAGATTTAGCGGCAACATGAACGACTGGTTTTCAAGAGAATAAAGTGTACCTACTATTTTCATTCTACCTTCTACCTTTGGCAGTATAGTTGAGCTTGAGGTCCCGTTAAGTGCATACTTCAGACGTTTTAATGTCGATGTTTCATAAGTTCTGGAATTACTTATACAGTACGTGACATTTTAAGAGTATCATAAAAGGTTTCTACGAAAGTATAAAGTGATTATTACCCTTATCGTAGTTCATATACCTATGTAATTATGTTTTTTCACTACTAGCGTCTGATGACATGATTATTAACCTTTTTTCCACTTGTAAAGTAGGTTTTCTCGGCATTTGTTCAAAGTGGTTAATAATTTTTTATTATTAACTAGTAGTCAATAATGAGAACTGTCACACTGTCACTTTTAGAAAACACAACCCGAAATTTCGCTCAATGAACGTTTAGACAAGTTCTCTAAAACGAATAATTGCCACCATTCGCAATTTCCAGAGAAATTACATACCTAAAATTATCACATTTTGAAAAAATTCGAACGAAATTACTCTTTGAAAAATCTCAATGACAGAACAAAATACGGCCTGTTTGACTTGTACTTCCACGTACTTGATTGACATGTTAAATTAAGAAACAAACAATTCTGTCCAACCGTTAACTCTCTTATCAATATAATATGTTAATTTAGAGGATTTCAAATGCTAGTAGTGAAAAAAATAGTATATATACCACGGTAGAGAAGTCTATTATTGCCTTCGCACCTTACACCCCTCGGCGCAAGCGCCTCGAGATGTAATCTTGGTGCTCAGGCAATAATAGTGGACTTCTCTACCTTGATATATAATGTACTATTATACCTATAGCTGAAATAATGCAGTCATACTTTCATCATCGAATCTATTGGTTTATTTTAGAATTGCAGGCACTTAATAAACCCAGGATTTTTTCATTTGTTTTTATTATATATGTGCAGAAATTGTTTTTTGTGACTATTTGGCGAATATGCGATATGTTAAAATCCCCTGCAGAACGGCTACTGTATTTCTGCTCATATACCTGGATTTTAAAAGTGCCGATATGAGCTTTACACTGTCAAAAATAATTCGAGAGATGAGCTCGAACCATCTGGTTGGGAGGCCGCTTTATTCAAAATACACATGTGCCAAATTTCGGTGCATGGGCCCACAGACGGATTTTTTTTCTTTTAGTTGCATTTATTTGTGCCCTTCTCCTAGTAATTAAGAACAGGTATCCATCTCAGATTCATCAGTCACGAGAACGATCTATGTCGCTGCAGGTGGGGAATCTACGACTAAAAACGTAAGTATGGAGAATAAAATCTCGAAAAAATCAGAGTTAAGACTAATTTCAAACAACGAAAAACTATAGGACAAAGGTGGATGATTTGTCAAAAGACGAGGGACGCATCCTCACGACAGTTGACTAAATCCTGGGAGAGGCGGCGACGCCAGGCATATGTCAAAGTTCCGAAGTTTCAAGTATTGATTGATTAAATGAACTTTTGATTGTAAATGTGTTCACTTTTGGTCCATGTTAAAACGCATAAATAAAGGGATATTTATTAGAAATTTCGACGTAAGGTTTTGATCTGGCCATATGATTTGTAAAGGCGTTATCGGACAAATGAATTGGCTTTATTTACTAACAACGCCATGTGCTAGATAAGTAAGACAGGCGATATAATAAACGAGGGTGTTAAGCCTGACTCTGGTTACGGTATTTCTTGATTTGACAAGAGCTTTTGTGTTGCACAACATAACCTTAATCCTTTATAACCTCATACCTACACAACCGTAATCAGGTTGTCCTCCAATGGTCTATGTTGGGACCAGTTTTGTTTAGGGTTTTTTATCAACGACCTTATGGACAGTGTCTACAATACGCAGAGGATGCGATCCTTATGAGTTCAACAATCATATCATCTCGAATCTCAACTGTTGGTTTGTATATTCCGCACGAGGGACAAGTTACAAGTTCCAAGGGTGGGACCCTGCAAAAAAAAACTGTTTGGTTTAGAATGTGTGCGATATGAGTAGATTTACTAGTTTCTGATGAGTAGTCACGTGTGCAGAGGTACCTTGTTTTGTTATCCATTTCTTTGTTTTGAAACTTACTTTTAACCTGCTATCATGCTTTGTGCATGTGATGTATATTTATCATGTTTTATTTATCAAGGGTGAATGAAGGGACCAAATTATCTTGCATATTAACAACATTTTATTGACTATTGAAATAACTGATAAAAATGCAAAACTATACGAAATATAATTCATTATAATCTCTTATCTTACGTCATCCCGACTTTTGATTGAGTGCAATTTCCCTACCTAAATCCGAATCAATGACTTGCAATAGAGTCCACTCTATAATAATACCTACAGTAGCGAAAAAGTTTACAAATGACATGAAAAGCATAAAGTACGTACAAACTTGTAAAAACTCGTTCCAATTTGTTATGATTTTCTTATTGTCAAAACTGACTAAAGAATTACACCACTGCCCCACTTGTTTTATAATAACTGTGCGCTTCACTAAGCGTGACCCGTAAATTGTCTTACACTTTATTCCACCAACTCTCGTTTTTCACACATCGGGTTTTATATTCAAAACATTGCTTTGTATTTGATTTACTTCGCCATGAATATGTGTACACTACACAGTCAAAATGAGGTGTGAGTACATCTAATTCGCGAGCAAGAGACCTTCATGTTATATTATTATTACAAATTTACTTGGTGTTAAATTAAGCAAAGCAGAACAAAGCAAGGCCAAGAAAATTAAGACACATTTATCTTACAATTTCTGTATATGGTAACTTCGGCCATAATTAAATCAACATATTCGTTATTGTATTACGATATGATTGAGGTGATTCGAATCGAATACAATTGCATTTAACCATAATAGTAAAGTCGCATTGTCATTTCTCGCCCAACCTTATTCGAAACTTTTAATTGCTAAAAGGAAGTCTTCGTGCATGTCGATTAAAAGCAATAATCTATGACTGCAATGAAAAGGGAACCTTTAGTTAAGAAGACGTCGCCAGCCGCTAATTTGACTAGATTAAAGATACAGCTGTCAGCAATTGTTTTATATTAAATGTGACCGTCGAGGGGTCAACCCTCGGTTTTATTACCACATCTCTTATTTTGTCGTGGACGATGACGTAGTCCGATAGTTTTTCCGTTTTCTATGTAAAAGGTTTGCATCGCACCTTTCTATAGAAGAAAATTCCGAGTAGTTTAGAAAGGTGTTTGGCGACATTGAATGCTAATCTCGCGTAATTATTTATTTCCTACCGTGCCAAGATTAATATTTTATCTAATTTTTCATGCCCGCTTACAAGCGCGCTAAACGTACATTTCTAATGTGTGGGCCGTGACAGAATGCAATTCCTCAAGTGCACAACTAAAAAAATGAAAAACGACTTAAATTAAGTAATTCATTAATTAAGATTACATTTAGGGACAGGTCAAAGAAACAACACAAGGTTATCGCACAGAAGGTTAATGAAAACGACATGCGTTTCAGTACTTACTACTTACGGTGCTATCTGAAATGAAATTGTACACAGATTGCCTATCAGAAATCTACGACTTTTAATTGGTTGGTGGCCTGTGTAGGCTAGAATTTTGTGGATGGTTTACGAGGACTACTAATTTTTTGTGAGTTTCCGTAACGCATTGTGAATAGATTTTTTAACTCGCATCCTCGTTTTAGGTGGTTATAATTATTGAATTGAATGCGATTCAAATAAGACAAAAAATGTTATTTCGTGTTAATCAGGATACAAATGCGTAAAAAAGTAATGTATTAGTTTTGGAGTTTCCCTACAAAAAGTACCGAGCGTCAATTTCTGATTTCATTTTTCTGATAAATTCAATGCAATTTTGACTGAAACATAAACTTGGCTAATTAATACCGTTAAGTTGGGGTGTGAGTACTGAATCGAAATTTTCTGGCACCAAATTATTACCTACTACTCTTTCATACTGATCAATCTCGCTTTTATGCTGCATCGGCAAATGCTTTGAGCACATTCCCATTGCCCTCAGAGAATACCTCGAATCCCCGAACCTTCCCCCTTTCAAGATATTTGTTGCCTGGGAATCACGGCTCCGTTAACTTAGCACCACCATTTCAAATTTTTGACTAAAGACAGATTGCGCTAGAATCTCTATGGCTAGCTCCAGCTAGCGCCACTTTGAGTTCAGCTAGCGCCATTATAGATTTTGCAGAAAAGCCCTTGATTTTCGGGGGGTGCTATGTTAACGCCAGCACCACCATTGCGTCCGATCATTTCCAAAAGCAAGCGCTGTGTTCGTCAGACCTAGCGCCAGCTAGCGCCACAAATTTTAGAGCTAGCGCCACCCCCCAATAGTGAGGGGAGCAATTTTTCCTAGCACCACCATTTTGTCTTTTCATGTAAAATTTTTTATAATACCACCGGTTTGTTTTTTCGTGTTCAATTTTTCTATTTTGCTGACATCTCCCAGATAGAGTCACAATCTTAAGAGTAGGCGCCACACCCAAGTAGTCTGGGACAGTTTTTCCTAGCTTTATGACTTGGCACCACTGAAATATTTTGGATTATTTTTCTAGTAAAACGAGTGGTGTGGTAGCTGAATCTGCGGCAAGTATTAAAATAAGGAAATACAGTTCAATTATTATAGAACAGAACCATATTTTTATACCTTTCGCAGTAGAGACATTGGGACCTTGGTGTAGAGAAGCTCGAAAATTTTGTGGAATACCTGGGAAAACGCATTACCAATATTACCTACTTGGGAACCCCGAGCTACCACTTACTTACGACAAATTTAAGTATTGCCATACAACGTGCAGGTAACGCGGCCAGTCAGTGTCATAGGGACCACGATCCCCATGGAAGAAAATTATCATTTATTAACGAGCTCCTAGCGAGTTTATAATTTTGCGGTGTCTGTTCGTCTGTCCGTCCGTTAGCACGATATCTCGATAACGAATGGAGCGATTACGATAAAATTTTGTAGGTGGATTCTTTACGAGATTCTTTATCAAATTTGTAGATCGGAGTTCGTGAACTGGCAATGTAACCCAAAAAATAAGGAAGGCCCTTTTGACATCTCCGTGAGTTATGAACCGAATTGCATGAAATTCAATATGCGTATAGCGTTAGCCATATAAAACGCAATTCCAAAAATTGAGCCTAATCGAGCAACATTCACAATGCTCTTTTCGCATTTCGACCATTTATAAACCGAATTGCAAACTTTTTTATTTATGAAGGATTTAAATGAAATTTGATACATAACCACTTGGAATAAAAGCAAATATAACGCTAGTTTCAAAATTTGATTTTGCGCATGCGCAGTGCCAACTTTCTTATTTATGGAGGGATTTAAATGAAATTTGACACATAGACACTGAATAAAAGTAAATGTTGGAAAATTAGTAGTTGTGATAAGTTTTTCTTAAATATTTAAAAAACTATACTATTTAGCGCGAAATAAAATAAATAATCTACAGTAAATTGCGAACAAAAATGGCCTCATATATAATCTTGCTAAATTGAACCATTCCAGAGTTACGGAGGGTGTAACAGTAGAAATTTTTCATCTTTTTTTTAGATTCTTTTGGAAAGAATATGAGATTATCACTAAGGAAACTATTTTTTTTGTTAAAACCGGTTAAAACAAATTGAGCTTTAGTGACCGGTGGTATGTTACTGATAAGTCCTTGAAGGAACGATAACCTTACCACCTTCTCAAGGGGGGCCATTTTTTCAAGAGAGTTCCACTATGAGGGACAGTAATTTCTGGGGAGTTGCAGGATGTGTTGTTATTGCTCTCAGGTGTTCGACAATCTTGCATTCCCACTTCATCGGGTTCTTCTTCTCATGCAGCCACCGCTGCACCTGATGGTAAGTTCTAAATGAATGTTCTACCTGGTAGCTGCTGAAGTGGGGAGAAGCGCAGCCAACTTGAACAGTGAATGTATAGGATGCTTTGAAATAGCTTGCAAGTAACAATGGTAACGAAAACAAGCCAGATCTTCAGAGTTCTTTACTTCAAACATGATTTCATTTTTCCAGAAATTCGAAAAAATACGAAAAATGCCTACTTTTACACCTTCCGTAACTCTGGAATCATTGACTTGAGCAAGATTATACACAAGACCATTTTTATTCACAATTTAATGTAGATTATTTTGGATATGGTACTTTTCTCGCCAAACCCCATAGTTTTCTAAATATTTAAGAAAAACACCAAAAACTACTAATTTACCAACTGGTGTAACTTTTTACCAAACAATATGTGGACTGTATAGAACAATTTGCAGTTAATGGGAAACTTTTACTTTTGATGTTTAGGTTAAGCCGTTTTGTCGACTAATTGCACGGTACTATATTCTGAATTTTTAATTTTAAAATTTCCATATTAGGTACTGTTTCTTGTGAAATTTTTCTGTTTTGTGCTCTACTCACTAAACAATTCTTTTTGTAAGTCACAGTATTAATTTCACTACCACAGTATTGCCAGCTAAATCGTTTAGAACACAGCGCAGTGCAAAATTTGAAAATTTCAACGAACGTACCTACTCATAACCTATATAAAGTAGTTAAATCAATCAGCATATTTGTTAATTCTGCTAAAAAAAAAGAAGCAGTTCTTATATACTTTTTTACTTTTTTATATACTTTCCGTAGCTAACTAATTTTTATGGTGCAAATAAGGCATATGTATTTTATATGATTAATACACTCCATTAATATACGACCAATCAGCTAGGTGATTGTTTCAAATTCTAACCAATCAGATGATTTTTTATCTGATTAAACCCTAGGTAGCTTTTTACAGCGATAAAAATGCGTGTAGGAATACGTAAAATGTGTAGTGGTTGTAAAATTTACTGTCTTTTATTAATCTCCCTAAAATACACTCGACCTTGGTCAGGATAATTTTATTTTTAATTCACTCAAATTTTGTTGCCTCCTGGAAAAAGCTCTCGATCAAAAGCATAATATTAATAAAATCGCTCCAGCTGAAACTGTCACGATTTTATCACATTTTTGGTCTCGAGTTTTTTCCGTTGCAACAAAACTTTCGTGTAAAAATAAAATTATCCGATTAAAAATCAAGCTCTTGTGTATTTACTCCCGATAAATTATATACCTATGTACGTCACGTCGACTACTATCTAAAGGTGTTTTTTAACAATACAGATTTACCAACATTCACACAATTGACGCGCCTGTAAACCCTTGACGTGACAAATAACTTACAACTTTTGCGCATTCATAAAGGATTTAAGTAAGTTTGTACCTGCATACCTCACCCTCAGTTTACTTCGAAATGAAGGGTTACAATCTTGCTACTTTATATACAAATTTTAGTATTTTTATTGGAACTTTTTACTTTAAACAGAACGATCAATCCAAAAAGTAAAGGATTTTAAATTGAAATAATTTGATTATTATTTCCGACCTTAAGAGGGACAGATTTGCACATTCGGGTTTAAAAAAGGTAACGAGTTTGACCATCCCAGATGCGGTGTCTGCCCGTTAGCACAATAGTTCGATAACGAATGGTCCGATTACGATGAAATGTTGTAGTTGGATCCTTTATCAAATTTGTAGATCGAAGTTCGTGAATTGGTAATGTATCCCAAAAAATAAGTAAGGCCCTTTTGACATCTGCGTGAGTTTTGAACCGAATGGCATAAAATTCAAAATTCGTATAGCTTAAGCTATATAACACGCAATTCCAAAAATTGAGCCTAATCTATCAACATTCACAGTGCCATTTTCGCATCGACGTGTAAATAAATATAGAAAACGAGCTCCTGGGTATGCCTACAGCATGTGCAAAACCAAATTTTGAACTTGGTGTTAGTTTTGCTTTTATAATAGTGTATATGTATGAAATTTCATTTAATTGCTTCCATAAATAAGAAAATTGGCACCACACATCATGCACAAAACCAAATTTTGAAACTGGCGTTAAATTTGCTTTTATTCCAAGTGGCTATGTATCAAATTTCTTTTAAATGCTTCCATTAATAAGAAAGTTTTCAATCCGGTTTGTAAATGGTCGAGATGCGAAAAGAGCACTGTGAATGTTGATCGATTAGGCTGAACTTTTGGAATTGCGTTTTATATGGCTAAAGCTCTACACATATTGAATTTCATACAATTCGGTTCATAACTCACAGAGATGTCAAAAGTGCCTACTTTATTATTTGGCCTACATTGCCAATTCACGAACTCCGATCTACAAATTTGATAAAGAATCCATCTACAGAATTTCATCGTAAACGGTCAATTCGTTATCGTTATCAAGAGATCGTGGTAACAGACAGACGGACAGACACCGCAAAATTATAAACTCGATAGGATTTATAATTGCGCTAGGTTAACTTGAGCGCTAGGTCTACAAGAACAGAAAACATCAAATTTTTACCCGAAAAGACAAAATGGTGGTGCCCCCTCCCCCCACACTATTGGAGGGTGATGGCAGCTCTAAAATTTGTGGCGCTAGGTCAGCAGAACACAAAACGTCAAAATTTTACCCGAAAAAACAAAATGGTGGTGCTAGGAAAAAATGCCCCCCGCACTATTGGGGGGTGGCGCTAGCTCTAAAATTTGTGGCGCTAGCTCTGACGAACACAGCGCTTGCTTTTGGAAATGATCGGACGCAATGGTGGTGCTAACGTTAATATAGCACCCCCCGAAAGTCAAAGGCTTTTTTGTAAAATCTATAATGGCGCTAGCTGAACTCAAAGTGGCGCTAGCTGGCGCTAGGTCAGCAGAACACAAAACGTCAAAATTTTACATGAAAAGACAAAATGGTGGTGCTAGGAAAAATTGCTCCCCTCACTATTGGGGGGTGGCGCTAGCTCTAAAATTTGTGGCGCTAGCTGGCGCTAGGTCTGACGAACACAGCGCTTGCTTTTGGAAATGATCGGACGCAATGGTGGTGCTAGCGTTAACATAGCACCCCCCGAAAATCAAGGGCTTTTCTGCAAAATCTATAATGGCGCTAGTTGAACTCAAAGTGGCGCTAGCTGGAGCTAGCCATAGAGATTCTAGCGCAATCTGTCTTTAGTCAAAAATTTGAAATGGTGGTGCTAAGTTAACGGAGCCGGGAATCACTTCAGTCGTACCTTCAACATCAACTGGAAGGCTAATTTCTGCCACACTGACTTGCAGTTCATCCTTCCTAAGAAAACTCCAAAATGGACAACACAATAATTTACAGAATACTGGCACAAAAACTCATGCACACAAAAACAGGGCCTCAGACGTTAGGTGGCCAAACTTTTTACAACAAGAGCCATTTCTTTTTGTATGAAATTTGCTAGAGCCACACTTCCCATGATTGAGAAGAGGGCGGGGAGGGGTCTGGGTTTAACAAATGATTTATTTATCATTCTTTGTGGTTAGGTTGGAATAGCACTTTCAGGTGCTGATTTGGTAATTGCGACCGTTTTAACACAATTTATAGTCGAGTACAACGCTTCAACATCATAACCTGATCCACACATCGACTATTAACTCCAGATCCACGAGCTCTGTTTCTTTTAATATGTTTTTTGAAAGTGGAAAACTGTTTCGGTAATTTGATTTTTATGAAATTGGGGATTTCATGTTTTTTAGCATTATAGAGGAACTGTAGATGGTGTGTGTTTTTGTGTTTTGGAAAACTGTTGTTAATTAGGTACATCAACTTCTAATGGATTTCATAGAAAAGCAATGGCGGGTCCAATTGTTTTGTGAGTGAGCCGCAGTCTTTGGCCACCGTTGTACTATATCTAAGTAAACGAAACAAGTTAAAGAAGTAATTGTAAACGATTTACAAAAAACACATTTTCACTTGGCACTTGCATTCATTTTGCATCTGTAAGATGCAACTTCTGTTAAAATCGTAAAAATCCGGCCACAAATGTGAAAGATAGCGTTGCATATGTGCAACCCATTTTGACGTGCTACTTTAATTTCAGTTTATAAGAAGAATTTCATTTCAATGCTTTCTTAAATAAGAAAGTTGAGAATTTCATTTCAATGCTTTCTTAAATAAGAAAGTTGGCACTGCGCATGCGCAAAACGAAATTTTGAAACTGGCGGTTGATTTTCCTTTATTCCAAGTGCCTATGTATCAAATTTCATTTAAATACCTACTTTTATAAATAAAAAAGTTTGCAATTCGGTTTATAAATGGTCGAGATGAGAAAAAGGCACCTGTGAATTTTGAATCCATTCGACTCAACTTTTGGCATTGCGTATTATATGGCTGAAGCTATGCCCATACTGAATTTCATGCAATTCAGTTCATAACTAACGGAGAGCGATCGGACATTTCTAAACCAAGTTATCGGTCACACGGACAAATAAAGGGACAAACAGACAAAGGGACAGACCAACAGACAGACGATGACAGCAATACAAAATTATGAACGATCTCTAGGATCGTGAATAAACGGCAAAAGTGTAAAATTATGGAACATGTAAAAAACGGTTTTTTGGTTTTTTTACAATAACTTTTTTAGCAATAAACGCAAAGAAATTCCTTCTTTGGTGCAAGCCTCGACACCATAACGAACCAAATAGCGAAAAAAGTAGAACAATAGCTCCTAAGATAAACAACTAGTAGCGTCTCAAAGAACGAGCGGACGGACGGACGGATAAAGTGGCCACAATATCGCATTTTTTAAATTTTTGTGGAAATGCACTAAAAAAGGTCCCCTACAATTATCCCAAAAATACAAGAGTAATTATCTCAAAAAGAAAATTTCAAAATGAACAACACAAATAATAATCTACAAAACTCGGGCACCAAAAAAAAACTCTGGCACAAAAACTCATAGACATCAAACCAGGGCCCTACGTTGGGCGCTAAAATCTTCAACGCCAACTTGGATAATAGCCGAAGCAGAATAAAACTACTTTGTTAAATCTTGCATTTAATTGTTATTACCTAGTTAAATAAATGGTTGTTTAATTTTACCAAAAATTAAAACCCTCTTAGATGTTGCAACACTAATGGGTAGGTATATCTGTAGTCCTACATGCTGAATCCAACAAAACACAATAACTATTTGTGTATTAAGAGCGCAAAATGATATATTGTCGATTGAAAGAGACAGTTGACGCGCGACGAAGGAGCGCGGCAATCTTGAAATCGACAATCAATTTGCGCTCGAATTACACACAAGATTTTTTCTACAATCGAGCAGTTCACATATTTCCAGAAATTTAAATTTTTCACTCAAATCATCATAATCTTATACCCAAATGAAAGATGTCATTTACTCGTTGTCATTGGATACTCTGAGCAATGCATATTTGATTTATAGTTAATAATTGGGAGAGCGAGCGTTTTTTTCTATTTTGTCGCTTATAAGCGACAAAGTGACATTCCTCGAAAAAGATGACGTTTGCGTTGTCAAATACGAGCGCAAATGCCTACTTTGGATATCGATTGTAGAAAAATGTGTATAAATACATCGTAAACCCGATATCATAGAAAAGTTAAAATCATATCTAATTCTAGCACGCACAATTGTTATAAAAAAGAAACCCATTGAATACTGATTAAACTTCTAGTAAGCATCCACTGGAACCCCACCCAAAGCAATGTAAGTAAACTGCACGTAAAATACGTACAACTTGATTTTTCTGTGGCTGGTTATTCATGATCAAATTTGGTACGTTATTAAATTGGCATGATTTTACATTACTAATTGCACAACAAACTCCAAATAATCAACGAAAAAAGGCGAATACACATTTCTCAAAACGTAAATGGAAACAAGTTAAAAAGTAATCGTAAACGATTTACATAAAGCGCATTTCCACTTGCATTCATTTCCCATTTGTAAGGTGCAACTTCTGTTAAAATCGTAAAAATCCGCCCACAAATATGAAAGATATTTGCACATGGGCAATCCATTGTTGACGTGCTACTTCAATTTCAGTTTATGAGAAGAATTTCATTTCAATGCTTTTCTAAATAAGAAAGTTGGAACTGCGCATGCGCAAACCCTTTAAAACTAATTTACTATAACTAACTAATAAACTAAGATTTTCCTTTGTTCCAAGCGCCTAAGTATCAAATTTCACTTAAATAGTTCCATAGATAAAAAAGTTGGCACGGCGCATGCGCAAAATAAAATTTTGAAATGATTTTCCTTTATCCCAAGTGCCTATGTAAATAAAAAAGTTGGCACTGCGCATGCGTGAAATTGGCGTTTGATTTTCCTTTATTCCAAGTGCCTGTATATCATTCAAATACAAGTTTGCAATTCGGTTTATAAATGGTCGAGATCAATCGATTCGATCCAACTTTTGGCATTGCGTATTATATGGCTAAATCTATGCCCATATTGAATTTCATGCAATTCAGTTCATAACTAAAGATGTCACTCGTTCACACGGACAGATAGATGCAGGCGACAGATAGCCAAAATTATTCTCTAGGAAATGATTTTCCTTTATCCCAAGTGCCTATGTATCAAATTTCGTAAATTCTTCCATAAATAATGAAAAGTTGGCACTGCGCATGCGCGAAAAGTTAAAAGAAATAACTACATGTGGCCCTTCTACATCTTCATGCCTGGTGCTATTTTGTTCTGGAAAATGTTTTAAAATAAAATGTTGATAATAGATTCAATATACCTCTGCATTACTTGTTTTATTCATCCAACAAATCTGCTAACGTATAACTTTTAGCTGACTGCAAAGCAAAAAATATGCGGACGTTTTATACCAAATGTGGATCTTTCGTGTTTATATAACCGCCGACAAAGGACTGATTATGTAACTCGAGGAAAAAAAATGTGGAAAAATCCTAGTTGTAAAAAAGTCAAGGTTAACCTAGTGTTGTCTTAACGAAAAACTCAATTATAATTATATCTGCAAAAACGAATTCCTCCACGCTCAGAATTTCAGCGATGGCTCGGATTGAACGAATGTGGAAAGTGAAAATCGTTGTTTTAAAAGCGATTACGTATACGTCTTGTCTACCTGCTTCAAATGACCAAGACAGTAGTAGCTTGAGGGAATAATAAACCACAACGAAGCCTGCATATAAATACATAAAGATCGAACATCGACTACATACAGATTAATCTAAACAGATTTGTGTCTTTTTTACAGAAACTCCTAAAAGTTGTTGTTCCGGATGCCATTTCTTTTTAATCGTCAACAAAAAGTACCTAAAAAGTCAATGCGGAGAACCAGTTCCACAACCCTCTCGGCGAGTCCGCTTCTTTTTGTTTGTTTATCTTGAAACTCCATACCTACCTATATAACCTATACCCAGTTTAGCGAGATTTTAAATCTCGAGATACATTTTTCACGTTACAAGATATCATTATGTAAGTAACATCCTTCGTAAAAGTTGTTTTGGATCGTTTTTTAAATATTTTCGAATTTTTGTATACATACCTAACCTACCTTTTTACTTAAAAGTAGCCCCTCGTCCTATTATATTTTTATTAAACATCTTTTAACATTCTAGTTCACCTTACGTAAGAGAGTGTGAATACAAAATGGTGTATCATTATGGGTTCCGCTTACTAATAACCAAATACGTTTATGGGATATATTATGTGAATATAAAAAATTGGAATAAATAACCGCTCCTTATTATTTAATTACAAACGCCCCATGTACAATAAGGCTTTTATTCATTTGAGCGATTCTAAAGATTTTGCTGGCTTTCTTGGAGTACCCGGTAACACGTATGCAATTCCTGTAACTGGCCAATACATCAATATTTGACAGCAAAACATCTGAAAAGAAAGTCCATGCCCACAGGTAATTAACCTTAACATTAAACCTAACGCTAAACAATTTTAGGTATTTTAAACGTGAAATGTTTTTCTAGGTGATTGCAACATTTTTTGTTTATATACAAGGCATTTCCATGTAATATGTCTTCAGTTGCAATATCTTCTGAACACCTCAAATTCCCTAATTATTTATATGCCAACTTGTCATGAGCGATTCGCACAGATTTCTTAATCCAGCCCGAGTCAACCTTTACCCGATTGCGTTTTGAAAGTATACTATTATTGTTAATGACTTGCAAACGCATTTGTAACAATTTACTCAATGTAATATAGATATTGTAAAAAATATGTAATACAAGTAGAAGTCATGTTTCTACAATCGATATCAATCAATCAATTAAAATAATTAATAGAGATTGTTTTTGGAGGTAACATATTCTCGGGACTATTAACCAGAGAGTTCAAATATTGTTTTTAACTATGTTGTAATACAACAAAAATCTCTCTCTTCCATGGATGGGGGTAAGCTGCTGCATGTAGTGTTTTGAGGCGGTGAAGTGGTTGAGTGATGTGAATACTGGAATATGTGCTATTGGTCGGATGTGGATGGTGGTTGAGTAGTGGACATGGTGTATAGTAGACTATACACCATGGTAGTGGGACTATAGCGGTTGCGGTGCATCTTGGCGGTTGTATGAATAAGCAGAGAAGGCTATTTTTTTTGGTGGATGCTGCAACCTGAGATCAGTTCTGTTTTACTTATAAAGGATGTAGCAACGGGATGGTTTGTTTGCTGTATGGTTAGGTAGCATGGATGTCAATGATTGTTTTTGGAGGTAACATATTCTCGGGACTATTAACCAGAGAGTTCAAATATTGTTTTTAACTATGTTGTAATACAACAAAAATCTCTCTCTTCCATGGATGGGGGTAAGCTGCTGCATGTAGTGTTTTGAGGCGGTGAAGTGGTTGAGTGATGTGAATACTGGAATATGTGCTATTGGTCGGATGTGGATGGTGGTTGAGTAGTGGACATGGTGTATAGTAGACTATACACCATGGTAGTGGGACTATAGCGGTTGCGGTGCATCTTGGCGGTTGTATGAATAAGCAGAGAAGGCTATTTTTTTTGGTGGATGCTGCAACCTGAGATCAGTTCTGTTTTACTTATAAAGGATGTAGCAACGGGATGGTTTGTTTGCTGTATGGTTAGGTAGCATGGATGTCAATGACTCTTCTACGATGCGAGGGAGTGTACATACGTGGAGGAGGTTTAGGGTGCAGTACAATCGACCTGTATAGTTTCATTCTGAAATTGACAATTTGTTGATTTTCCTCCGTATCTCTTAAACGAGCTAAAATGTTCCAATGCTACCATTTTAAGCTTGACCCAAATAAAGCTTAAGGGTGTTGAAAATGTCTCTTTATCAAAAGGAGTTTGATGTCTCCATTTATTTAGTAATTGCCCGTGAAGTGAGAAAGTTTGTTACCCACCAATTCGTGAAGGTGCTACAATAATTGCCGCAATGATTAATGAATCAAAGCCTCAAATGGGTGTAAAGATTAGTATCATATAAATGACCATTGTTTAGTATATGATTAATGTCACGTTTTTTATATTTTTCTTATAATTAGCTAAACAGTTTAGGTCGAGGATAACGCTATTTAAAATCGTACACAATAAGCAAGATGCAGTTTTAATTACGTTTGAATATTATATTGATGTTATCTATTTTTAGTAAGGAAATATTAACAGGCATGTTGCATTATACTAGTTAATTTATTCAGACATTATACAAAAAAATTCCGTCTACAATAATGTGAAAACGAGTTAATGTTGTGTATTTAAAATTCAGATTGTTAAAATAAATTATATTTTTCTTCTCTTAAATTTTTAGGCTTAGAAAGTAAGTTTTGTTTGCTTAATACAATTAAATGTAATGATTCTGGTACATATGCAAATTAGTTCCTTGTGTAAGTATTTTTGTAGACTACGCAGTGTGCGTATTACACACATTTTGGAAATCGCAGCCCGCGAAAGAGAAGAATGGAGGATATCTGAATTGGCAGCTAAAGTTAAGCTTAAGAATACCCTTCGCCTTCGCCGCGTGCTCAGACCAGTTCAGTACCTCCTCTATACAAGACAAATACCGCTGTACAAGTGCACAGGGTGACCACATAATACGGAGCAGGCCTTAAAACTACAAGTGATAACCTCGCAGTCTCGATATCTTTTTTTGAGATAGACTCGATGCTGAAAACCAAACTGGTGTACTGAGTGTCTTTTGTATTTTAGTTACGGGCAAGAGTTACATTTTCCGATTTTTAGATGAAGCCTATAACTGTAGCTAAAGATGCCTTTGACTATAAAGAGCTTTTTTCTCTTTTCAAAAATATATCATAAGTGTTGTCAATTCTTCATTTTTTAGCCCATATACTGTAGAAAATGGGCACTTAACACTTCCGTTACTATTCTCGGCCAATGAGATGGAGCACCATTTTGTTGAAACGTTATATTTTTTCTTTCTATTAAGGGAAGATCATCCAGAAGGTCTTCAACAACGAACCGGTTGATGATACAGGGTCCGGCAGTGAAACGGGGATATTAAAAAAAATCTCAAAGTCTTAATAATTAATATTTATTAAACTTTTTTACAAAAATGTAATCTAAATTAGTGGAAATTAGTGGATATATGAAAATCTTCATTTTTTGAAAATATACATCAGTAAGATGGCGTCTTTCGTTTCGAACACATTCTTGAAGTCTTTTGGTGAAGGATCCCATGACTCTGCGTAGCATATCCAATGGAATGTTGTTGATCTCCTGTTGGATTCGCTCCTTCAGTTAGTCCCTAGTTCTGGATGGGTTTTTCTGCATTAACGTTTGATGCAGAACATGACGCGTCGAAGCGATATACTGAAACGTAAATTACCGCCCCGAGGAGTGCCAAGAAAAAGAATGAGTTAGGTTAGGTGAAGCAATATGGAACAGTTACCTATTATAAAATTTGTGACGAGACCCGCGTTAAGCAGCGATGTTGGTAGAAATTCTAGCCAATGGTGGCTAAAAAACATTATACAACGCTAAGTTGCTAAGAGATGACTGCTTAACGCGGTGCGCCTTATTATACGTAAGTTATGAGATGACAAATTGGAGCAGTTTAGTGAAGAGTTACCAGGTTGGAAGTTCAAGGCCATTTGAACTACTGCGCATTAACCAACTGAATGCCACTGAAGGCCAAACGATGGTGTTCTTACCTGAGCTAAATCAATGACATTGAAGGTCAAACTTGAAGGTGAAATAGAAAGCAAAATAATTATTTTTTGTATCGTATGTGTGGCACTCCCTAGGTACAGACTTGTGACTTGACGACGCATGGTAGTCAGGAGATGTTCTGGTACCACTAAAAACTGGTAAGTTGTGGGATTCGAACTCACAACCTGTGTGGTTAGAGTCCGAGTTTTAAACCGTTACAAACTGATTACAGAATTGAATTGAAGGTGAAACAGAGGACAGAATTAAGGGTGAAATAGAGGGCAGATTTGAAGGTGAAATAAAGCTCAGAATTAAAAGTGAAATAGAGGGCGCACAAAACAATTTATAGCCAATTCAAAAAAACAACTGAAGATCAAACGGTTGGTTCTTACTTACCACTAAAACTAAAGCAAAATTTAGGTCAAAATGTAATTCGATTGCGTGACCGATTTTGTGGAGAGGAATAGGATTTATATAAGGCCGTGACACTCTGTTAAAGAATTCTACCGGAGCGAACTATTTTAGGCGCAAATTTTCCGAGAGCGAATTGTTCATGGAACGAATTGTCCGGGGATGAATTGCGCGAAGAGCGCATTGTTCCAGTGCGAATTGTCAAGAGCGAATTGTCCGCACACCAGTTTAATTGTTTTTTTAAAATAACTTCTAAACAGCTTTAAGTAAATCCAAAAATCCTCCGTAGCCGGTTCCTGTAGAATTTTGCTTTGTAGACTATGCATTGTAAAAAAGAATTTGGAAATTTCTATAAACAGCCGAGTTTGTACTGTATAAGTAAGGCCGATCCTGGACCACTTTGACCTTGAGGTTTGCGCGTGCGCCAAGTTCTGGAGTCAACGGAGACAGCCGACAGGTCTATTTATCAGAAACAGGTCGGTTAAACCAACATGATTCTGTTAACCGAACTTATTTCTACTGAACAGAGCTGTTTCTATGGAATACACCTGATTTTAATTAATGCACTTGTTTCTGCTTAACTGGGATGTTTCTGATAAGCTGACCTTAATGCGCAGATCTTAAGGTCAAAGTGGTCCAGGATCGGCCTTGCTTAGTTACTAATTTTTTGTAAACAACTTAACTAACTTCTTCTCAATAAAGCGTCTTAGGAACACGTAAACACATTTCCGATAATAAAGAAGTTAATCTAAAAAATGTTTACCCATAACTCAAAAACAAAGGACTGAAGGCCAGTTTGGTTTTCAACATCGACTTTATTTTAAAAAAAATACATTGAGACTGCGAGGCGAATTTTTGTATATCATTTATAGTTTAAGAGTTAAGTATTCCGTACTAACGACCAACTTTGGACACCCTGTATGTACAACCATAGCGACGGTCTTTTTTATTTTTCAAATGCAATTCCTATGTTTTTTATGAAACTGGAAGAGCAATCAATTGTTTGTACGACAATATTAAATATGCATATGGTTGATATAAAAAAATGGAGAAATTCGTGGTTCAATATTTCGAAAATTTATGAAATCTAGCATGCCATGTGCTGTCAGGAATTCAAGATGCACGGCGTCTGTCCTGTGTGACATGGATCACGGCATGCTAGATTTCATAAATTTTCTAAATATTAAATCACGAATTTCTCCATTTTTTGTATATTATGCAAATTTTTGTTGTACAGAAAATTGATTGCTCTTTTCAAATATCGTAAAAAAACATAGGCATTACATTTGAAAAAAAAAAGTTGCATCGATTTTCGGTTAAATCGGACGTGCTATCGGAAGGTTGAATATGCGATCAGATAGATTTTAATGGCACACATAAAATTATATTTGACAAATAAAAGAGATATTTGAGGTGACCCCCTTATCTAAACGCACTGTATAATGAGAATATTGACATTTCCATACTGCGGGACATTGGTAAATTATTACAGTGATTAAACAAAATTTCGACTACTAGGCCAGTCACCGTAAACACAAAAATTGGGTTAGGTCGAAGAAAATTGCAAGGTTCTGAATTTTTTAGATATTGTTAGGATAGATACCAATAGTGTAAATATAATAATAGTAATAATAATAATAGTTTGCAACCTGTGCTAACTTCGTGGTGCTAAAAAAATCTACTTTTTTCAGTTTTTAGCTAACTTCTAAAAGCAGTCACTCATGACACTTTTAAAGAAGATAAAATTAGCAACAATTTGTGCACAACACCAGCTCTGTACGTGGAGAGATACAATTCAAAAATGGGATATTTTTCCAAAAAGTTAGAAATTTGTAGTAAGCTAGTGTTTCGAACAAAATAACGTCTAAAAACTCATTCTACGAGGAAAGTCCTGAGAGATAAAGTTGTAGAGCTTTGATTTAAGATTTTGTTTAATGTTTCGTTGATCCGTCTTAAAAACACTATAGTGCATGACAAATCAAAGGTTGAAACTGCCCTGCTTGGATCAAAATGTCATTTTTTAATCAAAAAATCTTATTTATTGTCGAATATTGATGCCATTCTTTTGTGTGGGTTAAATTTTTTTTAGGATCTAGAGGTATTTACATACCTTTGAATAGGAAAATGTACCAGGTATTGGATTCATTACAAATATGAAAAAAATTTACATAATTAATTAGATTTGAAACGTGATCACGAGACAAGAATTGAAATTTTATTTTGTGTTTGTATCTTAAATCATAAAAAAAATGTAAATAAAAATAGAGTTGGAACGATATATCATCAATATATTCAAACAGGCCAATTTACATGACTATTTATTTGAGAGTGATCAAACCAGAACATCATCAGGTTTTGATTTTCAGATTATAAGGGGAAATAAAGAACCAAATTTCGCAAGGTAAGAGTCATTAAAAGCTTATTTATTACTGAGCTATCCGTGGATTTTGTTATTTCATTACAAAAAATTAATTGTTACACTAAGTTGCAGTAAAATTTTTATCAGTGCGGTAGAGATTTAAAGTGGGGCTTTCCACTCTTGTAAATTTAACTAAGTCGTTACAGTGGCCCAAATAGTCTCTCCAGAGTCTCTCTAGAAGTCTAGAGGATCAAGAGACAGTTAATACTCCTTGGTGGGAAACTTTTACAAGCTTATAATTACCACTCTAAAAATTAGATTTACATCATTCTGATCTGGTTTGATCACATTGTACTTCGAAATTTCTCCAACAGTTTTTTGAAATAAATCTATTTACACTAGAGTGCCTAGAGCAGGGATGGGGAAATAAATTTGAAAGAGGGTCAGATAAAATAATTACAGCATTTAAGCGGACCAAAGAGGATTGATTATAAGTAAGAAAAAATGAACTTGACAAAATTTATTGTTTCGATGGCCTGGGTGTGACAAATGAAATTATATAAATGTTCATTAATTATAGCGTCGAAATTTGGCTCCAAATTAGTGGGAGAAATTCTCAAAACGCTCTAAAGTGGTTCCTCAAACCATCCTGTTCATCAATTCTTTATTACGAAAGGTATAATTTTCTGTAGAGATATGCTGAATTGTAGTGAACAAGAAATTCTAGATGGTCTTAATAAGTGTAAAGTTATAGATATAGAGGTTAAAAAGCTGAAAAAAAGAATCGATGGGAATCTTGTTGACACACCGAGTATTTTACTCACATTTGATACACCAAATCTGCCGAAAAAAATAAAAGCAGCTTTCTATGTTTTAGAAGTTAGGCCCTATATTCCTGCACCGCTTAGGTGCTATCGTTGCCAAAAGTATGGTCATTCGTCCTTAAAATGTGGGAATGAAGCAATATGTGCCTCTGGTAAAACACCTCATGAAGGAAGTCCATGTACGGAACCTATAAAATGTGTAAATTGCCAAGGAGCTCATTCTTCCCGTTACAGCCAGTGTCCTAAATATAAAGAGGAAGTTGCCATACAGAAATTAAAGAGTACAGAAAAGGTAACATATGGAGAAGCTAAACGTCTATTGAGTGCAACGCGGCCGCAACAACAAAGTTTCGCACAAGTAACTACACGCGCATTACAACCAACAAATATTATTCCTGAACTTGTTAACACCCTAATTCCGAAACTAGTACCGCAAATAACTAAACAATTGAAGGAAGCGTTATTAACAGAGGAAATGACAAGTTTCCTCAAAAATTACAGTTCAAACAAACCTGCGCGGCAAAACCCACCATCTGTTTTTGAAGTTCCGACCATTCGAGCGATGGAGAAGGGCTTTAACCCTTTCTCTGAACCCACCACGTCCTCTGAAGTTGAGAACATGGAAGTGGAATCGAGAGGAGCTAAACGAAAGACGTCTTTCACTAAAACGCGATCCTCCCGAGAATCCAGTATTACTTCCCTTGACGAAGAAACGGTGGTTGAAGCTAAACTAGGGAAGAAAAAGAAAGGTTGGCCGAAAGGTAAACCTAGAAAACCTGGTTCAAGTGCCGAAGTTGCGAAAAGAGCTGAAAAACCAGCTTCTGCTATTCGAGAGGGATCTCATACCAGTTAGTCTGTGATACGTAACCACCTGTGATATTTGTGTCGTATATTTTTGTGTAATACTGTCTGTGATAAGAAACTTTTATGATACACCTATTTTTTATATTTAGATATTTATTGTGCCTGTCCTCATATACACCAACAATTCTTATTTATCTGTTATTTATTACACTGTGCTTGTCTCTATTTAAAAAATAAAAAAATGGATACGACAAAAATTATCCAATGGAACTGTCGAGGACTATCCAATAATTTCAACGAACTGAAACTTCTCATTCAAAAACACACCCCATTGTGTGTTGCTCTTCAAGAAACGCACCTGAAACCAAGGTCAAAGTTTACTGTTAAAAATTTTAATCTAATAAGGAAAGATTTTTACTCACCTGCTAGAGCCTGTGGAGGAGTGGCTTTTCTCATTCAAAAAGGCACACCCTATAAACAGGTTCAATTAAACACAACCTACCAAGCTGTGGCAGTCCAACTTGAAATTGACAAAACCTTTACAATTTGTAACATCTACGTTCCCAATACAACATATGAGGTAAGAGAAATTGAACAAATTATAAATCAGCTTCCAACACCCTTTGTTCTTGTCGGAGATTTTAATTCTCACAACACTGTTTGGGGCTCTACCTCAAATGATGCTCGAGGCAAAGAGTTATTGAATCTCGTTGAAAATAAAAACTTAAGCTTGCTAAATGACCACTCACCTACGTTCTTCAATGTTAGGTCATTTGATTCAATCGATGTATCAGTATGCTCACCAGCTATACATACTAATTTAAAATGGGAGGTGGAAAATGATTTATATCATAGTGACCACTTTCCCATAGTTATTACAGTCCGAGGTCAAAACTCTGCCATTAAAACAATAGCCAAGTACAAAATTAATCTAGCAAACTGGGAACGGTTTACACAACAGCTCGTCTCCCCTAGTCAGGATAATTTAACTCTTAAAGCCCTTACCTCCTCCATTATAAATGCTGCTGAAGCCAGCATCCCAAAATCAAAACCTGGCAAAATAAGAAAGATGGTTCCATGGTGGTCATCTGACATTAAAGCAAAAATCTCGTTAAAGAAAAAAGCCTTGAATAAATTTTGTCGGAATCCCACAATGGATAATCTTATAGAATTTAAGAAACAAAGATCACAGTGTCGCCGAGCAATACTGGAGGCACAGAGAAACTCATGGCAACAGTACGTGTCCACAATGACACCGGAAACTACCAGTAGTGAAGTGTGGAGGAAAGTGGGAGCTATATCTGGTAAAATCAGTTTCAATTACCCGACGTTTCTGCGAAACGCTGATGGCAATATTATAAATGATCTGCAAGAAATAACTAACATTATTGCTGATCAATTCTACAAGGTTAGTAGCTCCTCTAACTATCCTCCCACCTTTTTGGACACTAAACCTGAAAAAGAATCTTCGTATATCAATTTTAACACAGAAGAAAATTTAGATTACAACTCACCTTTTACTCTGGAAGAATTGCAGACTGCACTCCGTAGTACCAAGTCATGCTCACCAGGTCATGATGGTATCCATAACCAGATGCTTCGTCACTGTACCTCTGAAATGCAACAAAGAATATTAAATTTCTTTAATAATTGCTGGAATGAACATACTTACCCCTCGGAATGGAAACGGGCAGTCATCGTCCCTATACCGAAACCAGGAAAAGATCCGCTACTGGCACAGAGTTATCGCCCTATTAGTTTGACATCTTTCTTGGGCAAACTGCTCGAGAAAATGGTTAATGTGCGGTTGCAAACACTTCTTGAAAACTACAATGTGTACGTACCTTATCAAACTGGTTTTCGGAGGGGACGGTCAACGACTGACCATCTTGTCAGACTTACTGACAGAATTCTAAGGGCGTTTGACAGTGGCGAACACCTGGTTGGGGTATTCTTTGATATTAAAGGCGCATTTGATATGACTTGGAGATATGGAATACTCCAAAAACTCTTTAAGTATCATATACGCGGTAACCTACCAAAATTTATCAAATCCTTTTTAGAAAACAGAACATTCGTTGTCAGGGTGGGCGACGCCTATTCAGAGGTACAGGTGTTAGAGAATGGGGTGCCGCAGGGATCAACACTAAGCTGTTCCCTATTTGGCATTGCCATTAATGAAATAGCAATGGGTGTCACCGAGGAAATAGATAAATGCCTGTACGTTGACGATCTGATGATCTGCTGTTCTGGTAAAACAATCGGTGCCATAACCCGTAAATTACAAATGGCAATAAATAAAATATGGGAAAATGCAAGCGCTGTCGGATTTGTGCTGTCGGAAGAGAAGACTAAGGCCATTCACTTCTGTCGACTTCGTAAACCTCACTACGACCCAGTCCTGTTTATGAATGATCGAATTATAAATGTACCCCAAGAGGTCAAGTTCCTGGGGTTAACATTTGACCGTGAATTAAGATGGTCTAGACACCTGCAAAACATTGTTACCACAAGTAGGAGGTTGCTGAACATAATCAGAGTTTTAGCTCATAATAAATGGGGTGCGCATGCTAAGACTCTACTTAACATATATAGAGCATTGATTTTATCAAAAATTGATTATGGTAGCCCTGCCTACCTCACATGCGGTAACAACACTTTATTAGGAGCACTAGATAAAATCCAGAACCTGGCAATAAGGTATTCTCTTGGAGCATACCCAACAACTCCTGTCGCCTCACTTCACGTGGAAGCAAACATTCTTCCTTTAACTCTTCGCCGAAAGCAGATTCTGGTCAACTATTATCTTAAAGTGTCTCTAGATAAACAGTCACCCGTCACTTGCCTCACAAACTTCACTGAGTAGGAAGCAAACATGTCTTCTTGTTCCTCTTCTATTCGTCAAAGCCTATTCTACGAAGATAAAACTAGATTAGAGTGAAGTCTGCTGAGTCTCTCCAGCAGAACCCACCTCCTGCTTCGTGAATCACAAATGACTCTTAGGCTTGTAACGATAGGAGAAATGAGCTAGAGAAGAACTGAGACACTTAGAACTCCATGAAGCAAATTTTGCAATTTGTCTTAGTTCGATCACAAATGCTCGTCTAAATAGATGTAGAACGATAGGAGAAAGAGCTAGAGAAGAACTGAGACACTTAGAACTCCATGAAGCAAATTTTGCAGATTTGTCTAAAATAGTTCGAGGCAGGCTTGTAAAAGCTCAAATAAATGAGTTGGAGTGACCAGTGGAGGGCATCTGACACATTCTTGAAGAGGGTCAAGCCCAGCCTAGGACCACTGTTTCTTATTAATACGAATCGTTCCGCTTTGATAAAACTATATAGACTCCGGCTTGGCCATACTGCCTTGACACATGGTTTTTTGTTGGCCGGTGAAGATCGTCCTCATTGCGTAAGGTGTGATGTAAACCTAACACCGGAGCATATAGTTTGTGTTTGTCCAGAATACCAAGATGCCCGTAACCTCTATCAAATAAGTGACATATGGGAAGAGAATTTTAGCACTGTAAATAAATGCTCAGAAGTACTGCGATTTCTAAGCACCATAAATGTGATAAGTAAACTGTGATAAAATGTTTGTAATATGTCCTATGACTGTACGTTTGAGCTGAAAATCTGTGATATATATGTAACTAGTAGGTATGCATCTTAAAACTGTGATATCTTAGCTGCTATAAGTAGGAAATAGATCGGCAAATGGCCTTAGAAGCCGAAGCCTCAGGTGGGGTTTTAGTGGGTATGCCCAAATAATGGGAGAGTACCACACTACTCCAGACCTCCATCTGGAGTGTGCGTAATGCATTTCCCCACCTGTCCAAAAAAAAAAAAAAAATTAGACGACTGGTATATTAACCGCGGGCGATTTGGCCCGAGGGCCGCTATTTCCCCATCCCTGGACTAGAGCTTAGCAATCATTTAATAGGAACATAAAAGAGTGGGTCTCATTTTTTCACCTAAAGTTCATAGGCCAAGTCGGATACCTATTGGAGCCAAGCACGCTTGCACGTCGCTACCCGATTTCTTCTAGAAAACTATAATTATTGTAGTTCTTCGAAATGGCACAGAAATGACCCAGTTAATTCTAAAATCACGCCATTCGTATATAAACAAACTGATTGCAAAGTTCATTATCAATGCATTCGGCAATGCCATTGCTCTATTACGGTTTTTTCCCTGACATATCAATTTTATTAATCATTCCAAACTCCCCCGTCCAATTTAGAGCGAATCTAATTTTAAAATGTTCCATGCTGAAATACACGTACTCTATCTTATCATCGTGATAAGAAAAACTATTAGTGTGGTATCTCGTTAAAGCAGATCGAGTTCGTTTCCATTAAAAGTTGTTTTTATGTCTACTCTAATTGGACCTAATAAATTACGTAATTTTTAAAATTATGGCTTTCCACATACGTTACAATTACATTGTTTATAATTACAAACATTGTAGTAAATAAAGTGATTAACATAAGCATTAGTCCACCGTCGTTCATAGGAAATTTTAAATTTAGTGTCGCTCAATGAAAATTACTGCATTTATTATAATTAAACCTTTAGATGCATTCCGGAAACGGCGTCCTAGCTAATGTAAAAAAACTTACAAGGATACCATGCAAAACGCAAAAAAACGAGATTCGTGATTCATGCACAGCATACAATTACTACAGACTGTTCACTCTAAATGTTAACATGCAATGAGTAAGAGAACACGTATTACAGGTGTTCAAACTGCATTATGGAGTACTCATCTTCCTACGTAAATACATACAAACGTAATTCTACTCAGTTTTCTACTTATAAAATTGAAAGTATCGACACGTGATAGATATTACGTGCAACTGATGACGACTTTGATCTTTAGAAGAGCATGAATAGCACCTTTCTTAGATTTTTCCCATATATCTATTCTATTTCTATAGAATATTTGATCACAAAGCTTTATAATGGGTTTTATGTCTTACTAACATATAATAGCACATTTTATATCTGTGATACGCGGGCATAAAGTACCACTTTATGCCCTAGGGCATTAAGTATCACCATAGTATCTCATTTATACTTAATGACAAAACAAACAAATATTTGCAGGTCATTGAAAATTAGAAACGTCAATTATTAATATTGTCAATACCTACTAAATCACAAGATTGGCCTTATTTCATATAGTTTCTGGAACTTCTTGCTCATTCACGATGAATTGTATTATTTAAAATTACGTTTGACGTTTGCATGGTTTCAATCACATTAACAAATTCGAACCACGCATACACGATCAAACATAATGAATTATTTTGTAAACGAATTTTGACGAAGAAAACTATTTGTAAAACATAAAATTGTGTATGTACCCCGGGCATAAACTGATGTTTATACTCTAGGGCGACTAAAAAGGTCGCCCTCGAGAATATAAACATCACTATTATGCCCTTAATACATAAATAAGTATTACATGCGTTTATAAAAAATAACCTTATGACAAGTATTTTAACAAAATATGATAAGGTCAGTTTCTCGGATGAGCTTGCACGACCTCTTAAAATTGCTCATCATGCTCTTTTGAAAAGCTATACCTACACGTTTGCGTTAAAACAGTCCACATGACTAGTTTAACCCTTATGTGAGAAATGCGGTACAAATGCACCAATCACGAATTCGTTTTGAGATAATTCATTTATTCATAAAGTTATGGTAGCCAACCTCTAGAGCCTCTGCAGGATAGATAGTATACTCGTGAAAACTTCCTTTAAACAATAGTTAGAAAAATACGGACACGGGATAGTTTATATGAAAAATTAAAATTGAAATAAATCACATGTACCACTGATTGATGCTGATATGCTGTTATTTTATAATGAGCAAATGTGTTGATTACATACGCCACAAGCTTGTCGTGTTTTTCGATATTTTTTGGTTGTTCGGCACATCTACAACGTTCCTGGGAACTCCAGACATTTGCACGTTAGCATCAGAGCAAACTTTGATGACGACCAACCTTTGAACTTTAAACGGCGAACAAATTTTGGACTTTGAGCTTCACACTAACTTAATTTCGAAGATCGTCGCATCGTTAACCTTAGTTTTGAAAGTAATTGTCAGGAGAAGCGTGAGATAACTTGGCGGCACCTGAATTTCACCTCATGGAATTTTACATGGAGTAGAGCATAATATGACTATTGTTTGCTATGGTCCACGACTGCTCAGCATACGCTATCCATGACATCATTTAATATTATTCGATATGCCTGAATGCGGGGGGCTTTATAATCCATACTCTCCTCCAAAGTTTAAACTTGAGGTCAATGACATCACACACTTAACCTCCGCCTTTAGACGTTCACTTTGAACAATCGTAACAAAATTACCAAGAGATAAGCACACAGTAAGCTCGGGCGAAGTAGAGGTGAGAGGGGGTGGATAACGGGGTTTTCATACAAAAGCCAAAACGAAGCAAAAAGGAAATGTAGTAATAGTAAACCGAATAGGCGGCACTTAGTCTTTAGTAAATTTCAAAAGATAAAAGAGAATACTTAGCGATAGGGGGGACAGGAGATACTTGTTCTGGTCTTGAGCAGCTAAAGAAATCAAATAATTGAAAGAGTTACAACATAAACAAGAATTGTTGTCACAATTGAGGGTGATTTCATATAAGTATCAAACGAGTGAAGAATCAATTTAATTCAAAAAGAAACACATCCACCTTTAAAATAAGGTGTAACTGATCGACAGGGGTTGCACTCCCTAAAAAACTCCTTAGTGTATGAAAGATTTAAATGTCCTAAAATGTAGTTTTTTTTTTAATTTTCAGATTTTATGTTGACTTATAGCTCTGTGTCGGGATTTTGGGCAAGTCAAGTACTAGTCCTTGCGAGAGGGTTCGAGAAAGTCTCCAAAGATGTACCTGTGGAATCTGGTAATAGAAAATTGGATAGAGCTGCAAATTTTTCGTTAAAAAACAACCGAAAGTGAGGGCAGAAAGCAGAAGCGATTATTTTTCTTTTTTAGACCTTTCAAAAATATTTAACCAAGGGCAAAATTAAAATTACACTTATAACCAGCTGAGTTTTGGTCACTGGACGTGGCTGAACGGAGAACCAACAAAACTGGTGGAACTCACAATTCAAAATAGAGTTAACGCCTTAAATTAATTGTAATCTACGGTGGGCCAGATAAAGATAGGAGTAAAAATACCTACCTACGTCACGTGAGTAGTTAATGAATTATAGGAATGTATACCTCATTCATAAGAATTTCTCGAAGATTTGCATAATACGGCAAGCCCTAATTTACAGACTTCGATATTTTTCTTAGTAATTACTAAGGTTCTGCTCTATTACGTTCGTGGTTTTCCTAATCAGTAGGTAAGTTGTATTACCCTTTCATATTTACAATTACCATCACAATGTGGCTTACGTATTATTCTGCAAACTTGCAAACTACCAAAACAGAGATACGAGTACTTTGGAAAAACTTACGTTGTATGTCGATTCACGACACCATAATGATTTATCTAATTAACACTTGTAGACCGTCCGTTACGAATTTGCATAAGCGTAATATTACATTTATATAAAAAGTGCGAAAGTAAAAAAATATGAATGTAAAGATCGAGGTAAAGATGAAAGTCTTGGGAAAATTGCTGGTATAATGTGTTAGGCGTATCCCTATTGTTATTAAAAAGGTAAAAAGGAAAATAGGGTCAAAATGAAAATTGTCACTTTTAGAATGACTAGATTTCTTAATTAAAATAAGTAGGTACAGAAAAATTTTTATTACAAAATTTTTAAATGAAGTATACGGGGCCAAGTAAAGCAGTTATCCGAACTAACCTCATTTTTTTAAATGTAACACCCTGTATATCTTAATCTAAAAAGATAACATATTTTTAAAAATATAACACACCAAGGATGATATTGGATTTTTTGGCGATTGATTTAAACTTTATTACTTTGAACCACAGTAGGCTGTGAATATTTCCTAGAAACGAAATGTTGACATTAGGCCCATGATCAGGTAAAAATGGTATATCCTGTAATAGGTTTGTATAGCAGCCCAACTTTTATTGAACCTTTAGGGTTTAGGCGCTTTTAGCACCTTTTTTGTGGGTAGGTATTGAAGATACCGCCGCCAGAATTTTAGATTTGTGGATGTTATTGTGAAAGGTTAATACTGAATCTAGGTGAAGTTGTCACTTCTGTCTTGTCGTCTTAATCCAAATTTTATTTTCTAAAAATTTTAGGAACAATTTACCTCCGAGAGAAAAAAATGAAACTGGACATACTCCAATCAAACCATATCAATATCCCTGACGATGTTCCCTTAAATGAAGTAAGAGTGATTTACTTTCAGCAAGATGGAGCTCCTACCCATAACGCTCTTCGAATAAGACGGTAGTTAAATACTCAATTGCATCACCAACCGATGGAAATAAGTTTAAAAGGGAAGGTTAAGAGATCAAGAAAGGGAAAGATGCAAATATAAAGGGATACAGTTAGTTAGTGGGACAGAGGGGGTTCAGAAGAGAAAAAAAGATACAGAATAATGATGGAGAAAGAAACAAGAGGAGAAATAGTTGAGAGAACAAAAAATGTACAACAGAAAATGTAAAGAAAAAAGATGGAGAGAACAAATCAGGGAATTAAAAACAGTACTAACGAGCACAGTCGTCTTAATAAGTAGATAAGAGGCCTTTAGCATAATCATTAGATTTCCAATAACAATGGGTATAACTGGACTACCGAATTTCGGAATTTCAATCCGGTCAATTAAGTAAGCATAATTACCGGTAGCCAAATAGATGCTTTGCAGCAAACCTCATCTGATTTGGTTGGGTTTAGTGTCGTTGGAGCGTAGCGATTAATTAAAACAGTCTTAATTTTGAGCGTTATTATACGAGTTCGCTGTGCTGTCTGGAACTCCCAGTTTCAGAAATTGCAGAGGCCGTTATTTAGAGGGGATCTTTCGTATTTTCAATTTTCTGAAGTTTTCCGTTTGTCCATCCGTTTACCTGTGGTTTCCAAAACTGCAAGACCGTCCCGCCGACCTTGACCAGGAGTGAGGGAGAATGACTTCTAGTAGCGATTGAGATTTCTACCGACTAGCGTCGCCTGCGTCGCTTTCACCGTCTGTTGTAAATTAAATTTGATATAATAATTATAACTTATTTTTTTAATTATGCTGGTCACGCACAGAGTTAGACACGGTCAGTCATGTCATAGTCAAAGACGCTTTTAATCGTTTCTGGATGTAAGCAGACGGTAAAATTCGAGGAAAATAGTGAAAGAAAAAGAGAATGAGTAAAAAATGATTATAATCAAGGTTGAACACAAAAGGAATGTGAGAAGAACAAAGAAAAAAACTATGGAAGAAATTGATACGGACGTGCTGATGTCGAAAGGAGACGAAAAATAGGGAAAGGGATGGAAGATTAAGTGATACGTACAGCAACAGAGGGTGAAGATAGAAAGCTTACGAGGACACATAAGGGAGTGATCGCAGAAATACGAATACTTATGGGAGGGCAGAAAAAATATTAAGATAATGGCGAGGTTCATATGCGGAAACGAAGAAGAAAAAAATGTAAAACCTGAGGAGAGGAAGAGGAAGACATAGAGCACATGCCATGGAATTGCAAAGAAGTGGAAAGGGCGAGGGCAACCAGGAGTGGAGTCCTGGAAGAATGGGGAAGAGGCCACCATGATGTCTTCACCTAACACCTCCAGACTTTTTCCTTTGGGGAGTGGTGGAAAATAAAATTGAATCAAATTATTCATAAGGCATTTGCAGAAATAAAACATTACACATCCTGAATGCCATAAAATCCGTTATAAAGAGATAGTCAAACAACGAACATTTGGAGTTTTTCCTTAATCTCTCCATTATTTCGTGTCAGTTTCTATAGTTTTTTAAAATTTGTTTTCTTGTACCAACTATTTCTTCTATTCTTTATCTGTTAAAACATATTGTGTATGCATCAGCTAATATGTCAACATTAGTTTCGTTTCTTTTGTTCTTAGCCTACTGTGGTGCATAGCAATAAAGTTTCAATAAATCCCATAGTAAACCAATACCATCCATCGTGTGTTATCTTTTTGAAAATAGAATTGTAGGTATATGCTATCTTTTTAGATTAAAATATACAGTGTGCTCCGTTTAAGAAAAATGAGGTTAAGTCGGATAACTTTTTTTAGTTGACCCCGCATACTTATTTTAACAAGCATAAATTGTGCACAAATTTTGTGAAGATAAAGCGAATTTTTTTAAACCGAAATAGCCCAGTAAATGGTTGGGTTATAAGGTAGTGTCATGCTATCAATGTTAACTTTCTTAATTGGTAGCTATCCATCTTATAACGACTCAAAACGGGGTGATATTGACTAAGTGGAAGAAGAAACTTAGTCAATATCACCCCGTTTTGAGTCGTTATAAGATGGATAGCTACCAATTAATTCATGCCATCCACTTTGTTTACTTTCTTGGTAGATGATTAATAGGGAGGATGCTCTTTACACATTTATATGCCACCTGGCATACATTAAAAATCGTCCGACACTCGATTCTGCAGATATTTGTCTGAAAGCCCATTTTGCGCGTGAGAGTACTTTCCTCCGGTAAACCCTTTTCGAGATATTCGCCATTAAAGTTTGACGTTACCAATAGATATATTTCTTCCAGACGTCCCACCCAATCGCTCTTCGTGAGTACGCTTTTCCGACAATCAGTTCTGGAGAATATATCCGATCACGATAAGGGGTCGAGGAGAAGGCTAAGGTTGGTAGAAATTAATTTCTTTCGTTGAGACCTTCTAGTAGAGCACCATGAAGGATAAAACCAGTTTCACTCCCCTCAAACCCCCTTAGACAACGGGTCAGAAGAAACGGCGGAAGTTGATAGAAACCACGGTTCCTTTCGTTAAGACCTTTAATTAGAATACCATGAAAGATAAAATTAGTTTAAACGGAATGACAATCAATTAGGCAAACCCACTCATTATAGAATGGCTAAAGGTAGTTTTCGGGTAGGAGGCAGTCAGCAAAATGTACTATAAACATCGAAAAATCGTAAAAATTAGTGCCTTCGCAACTACTAAACCAATCTTTTATGCCCCCTCAAATAAAGAAGATAACATATATAGTTGATAGCTACCTAATGAGTTGATACCGTTAACTTGTCAAATGTGGCACGTCGAGGTAACTATATCGCTGATAAATGTGCAATAAAAGTAAAATTTGAATGAAATAAAGTAGAGTTCAGTTTCTATATGCGAACACCTGTGTTGTAAGTATAGGATTACCGGTTCTAGTTTTATTACACTTCTCCGTGCACGATCAGTAATTAATCGACAGGCTGGTAGATCGAAAATACAGGTAGGTGTATCAAATTTAATCCTAAACTTTCCCCTCCGCCGATTTTCAAAGTCTAATCTCTATCTAGATCACACTAACAAAAACTATTGAACCTTACTGAAGATTTATAACACGGAAGATGCTTCTTCCAATGGAGGCCAGTGGTGAGTAGCCCTAGGAGCACAGAAGTGTAAAAAAAGTTATAGAGAATAATCCTTGACAGGCGACTTTAATTGTTCATTAAGATTTAATGCTTCTTCAATCTATTTATTATATTGATAAATTGATCGTTATACTAAATTGTTTTCTAAAAATAAAAATAAATTAAGCAATTTCCATTAGTATTTGGCAACATTAGCCGAAGGTAATAGGCGAAATCACTCACAGTTACATAATTTGCCACTTCATAAATTTTATTTCATGTAAGGTAATTGTGCTTTATATGGTTTAAGTCAGCCGTATTTGATATGCATGTGAAATATTACTTTATCAGAAAGGAATGCCGATTGCAGTTTTGAAGTTACTGGAAAGGTAGGTATAAAATAGTCCGTACTGTGGTAAACTTAATTTTCCACTCAGTTTTTCCTACACTCTTGAAGATTTATCTTTCAGTAGCACAGAGATCAAGGTGAGATATCTCGTTTATAATAATTAAATTTCTGCACTCGGTGGACTACATCGACGAGTTTTCCAAGTTTACAGGTTTACTACCGGAATAAGAAACGAAAACTGCTGCTGTGCATAGTCAAAACAATATAATGAATTTGACCTAGTTCCTCATAAATCATAATCCTGGTAATTTAAATATTTTTGATTTTCTTGATATTTTGAACTGTTGCCTGTGTCCGTTTATCTCTGTACAATGTCAAAATGTTTTCTATGTACCATTTAAGTATCTAAAGCTCTTCTGAAGCTTTCACTAAACATTCTTCTCAGGCTTGCGTTAGAATGCTTATTGGCGCACACGAGATTTTCCCTTAGAATTTGTTTAGAACTTGCCCTAAGAAATTTACCACACATTTTCCATAGATCCGAGATAAGATTTTTAAAAGTTCTGGTGCGATACTTCAGCGGTTCTGGACATTTCCTCACTTGTGAATCTCTCGTGAACCAACACAATTTTTTTGTGAAAAATGTTATTTACAGAAATTTCTTGGTACATAAATTTGAATACTTATTAAAAACAATAATAAAATAGTTTGGCATGGGCAGAAAACTATTTTGAAGATTAAGATAGTTGAAGCAAAAGAGGTCGTTTATGTTAGCAGAAAACCAACATTTGTGGTGATGGTGGCCAAGTCTATTTGGATTCCGCTTTCCACCGATTTAATTTATTTGATTATCAGCTAATTACTATAGTGTTGACTTGCAAACAATCATAATCTTTGAACTGCATTCTTGAAAGTACAAATAGGTGTGATCTTTGAAACGCTAGGTCTATTTAGAGCAGGATTTAGAGTCACTTGTTTGCTCATATATTTTTCAATTTAAAATTTCTGCCTGAATTGCGAACTAATTAACACTTTTTTTGCTTGCTTTTAGTCCTGTTAGGGGTGTGCGGAAAATTCGATAAAGTTGCTACCGTTTGTCGTCCAATTAGCCATGTTTCACACAGTAGTGTCGTATCGTCCGATCCTAGGGTCCAGGGTGAGCGTGCTCAGAGGGACTGAGTACATCTAGGGATATTCTCCGCTGCTATACTCTTTCCAGGTTGTGGACGTACCAAGGACAACATCACCACCACGGCCCTTTACGCCTACTAGACCAGCTAGAGCTAGAGAAGCATCACAGTACTGTTCAGGTTCACGAAGAGTGTTTCATTCCACAGATCAGGGGATGCTTCTCCACTCGTAACCAATAACCTATTGAGTTTGGTAACCGATATTTAAACGCACTGAGAGCCTAGCATTTTGTGTAAATGTAAACGAATCATAAACCGCTAATAAATTGAACACGTAGTTACAGATGCTAATTGGCATTAAATCCTGTGTAGTAGTTACCTATCCATTTAAAGGGCAACGATGTGTGAAAGTAGAAGACTATCGAGTATTTGAAGATAATTACAAGTAGTATTTAGCAGATGTCCTTTGAATTAGCCTCAATGAAGCCAAATGCAAAATGGCCTCGGCGTATAGACCATTGGACTTGCTAAGTGCCGGAAAATGTTTATTTTCGATGATTGCATTAAAAATGGTAATAAAATTCGAAGGTAGGCGGTGAGCAAATGTTATATTGATTATCTATGTTATTTACCTACCGACATTAAATCGTTGAACTTTCATTTAATCTGGAATGGTACACTGGATTGATATAATGTTTATGTTGTTATATTAATGGAAATGCGCTATAACCTTGTTATTGATTTACATCAGCCTAATGATACGATACGCACAACTGGTCCATTTAGTTTCATTCAGGTTTGACCATTCTCAACTCTGAACTGAAATGGTATGTTTGTCTTTGCATATCCACCTTTGACACCTTTGTACAAGTATGGGCAATTAATTTGAAAACGGCCTTTACCTATTTACATTAAAATTTGATCCTTAAATGTTGTAATTTGTTTACACACAAACCATGCCATTTTAAAGGGTAATGTTTGGTGTATTTATTGTTCACTAATATTGAAGTAGGTATGTACTATGTACCTCCTTAATATTCTCAAAATCAAAATATTGAGCTTCCTGTCATTGTCTATTACTCACATATTTTCAATTATCGATTCATTGGAACGTTACACTTTCCTTTATAGGACTGAAATAAAAAAAAATTGATACAACTGAAAACTGAATACCGAACGATTCTCGAGATCATTAGGCCCGATAGTCTACGTATGTAGTTGACAATAGCGACCTTTCTTATATCCTTAAGAACATGTGCACCCATTTTCAAAGCGATCGCACGTTTCTGAACAAAAGTTATCGTGCAGACAGGCGGACAGACAGACGATCAGACAGGCAGCAATACAAAATTATAAACCTTTTTCCAATACTTAGGTTAATTATAATTTATAATACAAGTTACAAAAAACGTATGGAGGGTAGCTTGCCAATCAGTTGTTTGTAAACTCGTCATAGTTTATAGTACATAGAACATTTTTTTAGGGTTATTTCCTTATTTATTTGTTTGTATGTGTATTTATGTTTCAATCATGAAATTATATAAAGAAAAAACTTAAAAATCCTTCATAAATTAAAATCGGTATAAGAACGCTATGCACATTTTACCATAAGGTAGCGATTTATTTAAATTAACGACCTTTCCTAAATATTAATATGGGTCACCTCATAAACGGACGATATTTATTTGATGCAATTTCAATGCTATACATTTTCAGAACTCGTTACACTAACAAAACTTTAATACATGACTGATTGTACAAACAGAAATGCTTAGGTTTGTTTATGTTTCGTATAGTTTCGAGTAAGTAATAAATAATAATGGAAATGGATATTTGACTTGTAAAGAAAGCGCTCGGGAGGGCAGACAATAAGGGACCGTTGGAGAATAACTTAGTAAAAAAAGGTGCAATTTGGTCGTTCAATGCGTAGACCGTTACTAAAATGTACACAATCGACGAAATTGAATCGTAGAAGTGTCTCGCATTTGTTAATTATATTTAGTTCGAATCCATCATAGAAATATTGCGAATGTAATATCTTTTCATTTATATTGAATAATTGAATTCAATACGTAATTTAATATCGTTTTTGTTTTGCGCCAAATAGGTGCACAAACGCCTCAGATGGTGACGTAGGACCAGGGCAGATTTAATGAAATTTAACGTTATCGAAATTGTGCATTGTGCTTAATTAAGATTAATTAATAGTAAGCCGCGCGAAACTATGCGCTCGACTGTCAATTATTTGTAATTGGAAATGAAATTAAGTTTGATAATTATGCAAGCTGCTAGTAAATTAGATTAACTTAGCTGAAAGGATTAATTAATTACTTTTTCCTCTTATAATTGGCTCATGTTTTAATTTTATCACTTGATGAATATGCGTTGAACGTTTCAAAAAAAGTTATATTTGTTTACATTGGTTTTAAAATGTTTACTGCTACTGACAGTAAGGCCAAATAGTGCCTTAAATTTTGGTTTTGTAGGAAGCAGCCCTAGATGGAACTACGACTATTGTAATAAAGACACTGTTATTCTGTTAGTGAGCCCCCAACCGTATGCCATTTCAACCCCTAATGCCAGTCCACTTTTCTGCCATTTCTGTGCGTGTAGCTTATGCTTAGATTAAGGTATGAAAGGAAGTTGGTCTAGTAATGCGAACGACTCGTTGAGTAATTATTCATGAACATGTAACGGTCCTAATGGTTACAGGCTATCCTTTGCCTTTTCGTAACCCAAGGACCTCTGATATCTCCCCTTTAAACAACCTCCTGTTCGCCCAGACAAACTGTGTATGGTTGGTTGCCTACGTTTCAGGATCACCGGGAGCTGTTCTGGGTATCTCTGAAGCCGGAGATAACAGGTCACCACTATTTTAATTAACTAAACGTTGGTACAATTACAATACAAGAAATATAATGATTAGAAATATATGTACACAAATTAAATAAATATTTACACTATACAGAAAACTAAATAAAAATTGTTGAATGCGACCCAATTGGAAACGTCAAAACGGGTCCTAGACATTCCTTGGTTTTATCTATCTGTAATTTAACCTGGTTAGCATCCAGTATCAAAAATCGGCAGGTAGTTTCAAACACAATTTCTTTTATAATTTAACTTTCAACGGGATCAATACCAATCAAGTAAGTTTTACGTTATAAGACAAAACTAAAACATTATCTACGGTATATTACAGGAGGGCGACGGACGGTAACTGGGACAGAGCGCGGTAATACAACCGACACGTCTGAGGCTCTTTTCTCAACAGGGCTGGTAATCGCTAACGTCTGACCAGGTAAGAAGAAGGAAGTGTTTAGGAACAGGAAACAATTTTAAGACGAGTCCCCTTTCTGGTCTGGTCTCTGTTTATACAGGGTGTTTTTTTGGGAGCTTTAGTTAAAAGTTTCTGGGAAAGTAAAATAGGTAGGTTTTTGAAAATTTGTACTTAGGAGTTACTCTGAAGGCCGAATCGATGTAAAATATTTTCAAAATGGCCGCACTTCCGGAAACACCGGAAGTAGATAGTAACTTCGTTATTTTAAATGGCAACCCCTATTTTTTATTGCTTTTTTGGATTCTACGTGAAATTTCACTTCTTTTGATACCCATATGTCGATATCTACCATTTATGGTTTTTAAGTTATTCTGACTTTAAGAAAAAAAATGGCGGATGCAGATGGTACCTTGATAATTGATTACTTGCAAACGGTTGTAGTCATGGCAACCTATTTTTATCAGTGCATAGAGAATGAATAGGGCTTTCTTTTAGTGCACTTAAAAAAAAGTTAAGTTGCGTACGACCGCCCCTATGGATATCCAAATTTATGAAACTTCAAAGACTAAAAACTCAGTTTTTTTTAATGGAATGACCATGTTCTTACTATTCCATGAGATAGAGAATCGAAATGGGCATATTTTGACAATACATGTTCCTATAGCTATCTTTAACAGTTTCTGACTTATTCCCATTTTATTGAATTGACACTATTTTTTTAGGATTTTCTTTTTAGTAGTCGGCCATGATTCTATAACAATTGAATTTTAAACAAATCTAGTGACACTAATCCATCACCCACTGTTATAGGTTAACATAAGTTTTTCAAAAATCGAAAAATGACTCGCAGTGGTTTCACCTATTTTGGAATTTAATTGTTATTTATGGTGAAATGGGCAGAATCGCGGCGCGTGCTTTCCGTACATTCATTCGAAAACTAGAACGAAATTGTATGAATTTTTGAAATTTTGTACCCCTAATGCACTACAAACCGTTGAAGCACAAGTTATACAAAGCTCTACAAGAGAATATTTAAGAAAATGAATTGAATTGCAAATGCAAGATTAACAAAATAAATTCAATGCAAAATATAAAAAACTTTGTTGAAACATTTTTGGTATGGAATTGTTGCTAGAACAGATATCGCATTACCTCTCTTAATTTCCAGACTTATACGTTGTTTAAGAAATTCAGTTGAACGACTCTGTTTAGATTTTTCAAAAATTTTCTGTCCTATATCCTTATTAAATGAGTTATTTATTAATGAATTATTTAGACTAGAACTAGAATCAGTGGTATTAAAGAATCCATTCCTTGATTTGTTTAAAATTCGATTGTTATAAAATCATGGCCAACTACTAAAAAGAAAATGCGAAAAAAAATGGCATCAATTCCGAGATCAATTCAATGAAATGGGAATAAATCAGAAACTGTTAAAGATAGCTATAGGAACATGTAATATCAAAATATGCCAATTTCGATTCTCTATCTCATGCAATATTAAGAACATGGTCATTCCATTTAAAAAAACTGAGTTTATAGACTTTGAAGTTTCTTAAATTTGGATCTCCATAGGTGCGGTTGTACGCAACTTAACTTTGTTTTAAGTACAGTAAAAGAAAGCCCTATTCATTCTCTATGCACTGATAAAAATGGGTTGCCATGACTATAACCTTTTTCAAGTAATCAATTATCAAGGTACCATCTGCATCCGCCATTTTTTTTTCTTAAAGTCAAAATAACTTAAAAACCATAAATGGCAGATATGACATATGGGTATCAAAAGAACTGAAATTTCACGTAGAATCCAAAAATGCAATAAAAAATAGGGGTTGCCATTTAAAATAACGAAGTTACTATCTACTTCCGGTGTTTCCGGAAGTGCGGCCATTTTGAAAATATTTTACATCGATTCGGCCTTCAGAGTAACACCTAAGTACAAATTTTCAAAATCCTACCTATTTTACTTTCCCAGAAACTTTTAACTAAAGCTCCCAAAAAAACACCCTGTATAGTGTTTGGAAGGAAGTGAGAATGGAATGGTGATGGTAATCGTCCTGGTGGGAATGCCAACAAACATGACGTCTCCGAAACTACCTCCCTCTCGTGATAGAAATGTAGATTAATTCCAGATTCCTACAGGAGTCAAATTAAGAATTAATCTTATTAAATTCCACATCATTACACACACCTCAACCTCGATTCTTTGTTGGAAACCAATAATTTTGTACGACTTCGAGCCTGTCCTATGTGGGAAGTGGTTGGGTCTACCTTGTATTAAAATACGAATGTGAAATTGTAAAAGAGTGCGCCTAAGTATAAACAAGTATAAATTGTGCACAACTCTTGTGCAGATAAAGCACATTTTTAAAACCGAAATAGTTTAGTAAATGTTTGCGTTATAAGGTAGTAGCATGTTAGATGTCAGATGATTAATGGGGAACTTCATCAATAGGTTCCTCCGACAAAGCGTTTTTGAGATACTCGCTCGTAAAGGTTTGACATCACTAATAGATATATTTTTTTCAGACGTCCCAATGGCCCTTTGTGAGTACCATTCCCCGACAATATGTTATTGAGACATAAGGTTTATTTACATCCGATCACGATAAGGAGTCGAGGAAGAGAGTATGGTTGCCAGAAAATAATTCCTTTCGTTGAGACCTTTCATTAAACTACCATGAAGGATAAAACCAGTTCCACTCCCCCCTCCCAATCCCTTCTTTTGATAGGGGATTAGAAAGTAGAGCGGTAATTGGTAGTTCCTTTTGTTGAGATCTTTAATTGGAATACCATGAAAGATCAAATTAATTTCTACCCCCCCTCTCCTCCTTCCGGCCACTTACTGATCTCGAAAAGGAGTCCCGCAGGAAAGATATACCTTGTATAAACCAGTTTATTTCGGTGAGATCTTTCATTAGAATACTATGAACGATAGAACGTGTGTGCACATCCCGCCCCCCTCTCCATTTTCAAAAATTTTGCTAAATAGACTGCGCATCGCAAATAAATAAATTATACTGAGTGTGCTAAACTAATTGAACCAATAATTCAGAACTGAATTTCCCAATAAACCGGAAAATTCCATTTATTATTGGTCGTCCAAAGTAGCAGCGTTTTGTTTTCGTTGCAGCGCTTTGTTCTCTTCGCTTGCTATTTGCTTTGAGTGCTCGCGTTTGTAAATAAAAAAGGAGGACTACTTCTATGAAATTCGAGAGAGTTGGTATGCTCTTCACCTTCAGAATTGTATGTCCAAAGAAAACTGCGTGAACTGTATTGGGAAGAAATAAGCAGCACGATACCGGAGAGGCGGAGACATCTAATCACCAACCGCGCAAGGCGTCGAGGTTTAAGAGTCAAGCTTAGAACTTCAAATCTTCACCTCATGGTTTCAATATTAGAACTTCCAGTTTTAAGGTTTAAACTTAAGATTGCAGGCATCTTTCAAGACTTTTACTTGTTTGTTGTGACGTTAAATTACAACCAAACGCGAGCTCTGAATTGAAGATAAAAATACTGACAAAAGGAGAGTGGAGAGTATGGACCCAGGACCGGATGTATCGACAGAGGGACGAAAGCTTCAAATACGAATATCTCGCGATCGTTTCCAGTTGTGCAGGTATTAAGGGACAGGACTTTTTTGGAACTGTTACTGTTATTAAATATGTGTTTTCCAACTAACGGGCAGCTAAGAAGGCGAGAGCGGGCCATGTGCAACCAGTGTGGATGTTTTTTTGCTCAATGCAATGCTTGGATTCGTTCGTTGAACAATATAAAGCGGCCATCGGGGCTGATGGGGTGTCCATTCCATTGCTTCGGACTCGTAGATCTCTTAATGTGCACATCAATTTGGAGATTACAGTGCCGTGCATGCAGAAAATATGCCACCCTGTACCTTATCTATTCGATTATAACAAATGGATACAGTAGAATATCGAGAGATCCTCGAGATCGTGACAGTGATGACCTACCTGCGCACCTACAAATCCATAGCGACCTTTCTTTTACTCCTGTCACCTGATGTTGTATTGTTATATACCAAGCGATGTCTCTAAACCAAGTTATCGGGCGTACAAAGCTACAAATTCACAAACAGGCAGATTAGGGCGATTGTTATAAATTACACAATTGAATCCCTACCGAGATCGCCCTCTCCATTAGTTCCTTCTTCATGATAGTGAAACGCCGAAATTATCATAAAAAGGTGGAGAAATCGCAAACATTCACCGTTGCAATATCATTAACGGCGTGGTTGTGCAAATAGTCGTGAAACATTAAAACCTGGCACTTATTGTTCAGGTCTAAAAAAGGTGTCGAAAAACGTGCCTGCGTAAAAAACCAACTTTAACAATACCAGAACGCCAATAAACATTAACAGCACAAACACATATTGTCTCGAGCCAATATAACTTTGCTTAAAGCACATAATTTACGTTGCATGTCCTCAAATATTCCATAAAGCTATAAATATTTTTAAAATTCTACCGCAGATATAAGTTATGGGAAAATAAATTTCGTCGTAAACCTCTTCAGACAATCATAAAAAAATGAATGTTCAGGTGAATTTAAAAACGAGATTTATTCATATATTGACGGAAGCAAAACAGGAAACGACTGCCACGCTTCCTTGCTGGCCGGAAAAAACTGTTTTATCATAAGCGGGACCCTCCTACAGCGTATCATAATTTGTTTTGGAAAACAATGAGGAGAATCTTTACTCTTTCAAACAAACACGCACCATTTCGTTTACGATTGTCCCCACTGAGCGCGCCATTTAGAGCATTAAATTTTTTCGCGGTGCCAAATCAAACAATATGCTTTTATTGTTAATGAACAAAGTGCATAAAAATCGTTCAGGTGAGTAAAGTAAAAGTTTCGAGATTGGCCAACGCGATTTTCCCGGCTCTAAAATTACTTTTAATAATGAAATTATATGCATTAGTTGAGTAATACAGTGGTACGATCCCATTATTATTATTCATTTCTGTTGGTGAAAGTGAAGAAGAAAGAATAGTGAAACTGGTGACGTGACCGTGACCTAGTGCATATGGTGAAGGAGGAGACCAAAACCACACCAGTAGCATGGGTTGACACGCGCTGTGGAGCGCAACGCGAAACACACCTACTCTTGCATTCAAATTAATTTCTTTTTAATGTTTTTTATAGTAAGTTACTATCGGTCGTGGTGTTGAGCATTTCGTTGACTTTTTCAATTAAAAATGTGTAACGTCACGTTATTGGTAGTAATAAGGTAATAATTATAGAAATGAATTAGTTACTCTTACTTGGAGGGCATATTTCTGCGTATGACCGAAAACATACGACGGATAAAAATTGGATTTTTAGAAGCAATGCAAGGGAATGGGGTATTTTTACTAAGAGAAGTAGCTAAGTAAATGGTTGATCGCGACACAGGGCCGGCTCAAGACAAAAGTTACGTGTAAGGAAGCACTAGCCCCTGGCAGCCGTGCTAAAGCCTAAATAATGGGAACTTTTGGCAAGCAGGTTTTTAAAAATATAGAGGTTTATATACTTAAAACATATTGTAACGTAAATTTAATTACGTGATTTATTTATTTACAATTAATTAACAAACATTTATAACAATGTTGAAATGAATTGATTTATAACACCCAAATATTATTTATCACTCGCATTGACACAATTTATAACAGTGGGAACTATTTATTACTTCGGTGTTGAAATTGGAACTTTCCTGAAACGTAATTTGATTTGCTTATATAGCCAACTCGAGTATTCTCGACTGCTCCCGAATGGTCTTTGAACATTCTAGAACAACATTTCCCGGAAAGATTACATCACATCCGCCTTTGTTCCTTATCGCTGATTACTAATCTTTCATGGCGCCTCGATATCTATGGAGATTTCTGGAATATTTGCTGCATAATTTCTTACTATATTAGGAATTTTTTCAATTTATGTTATATCTTGATCGTTTTATCTTAAAAATTCTTGTCTGTACCTTAAGCGGAGGGTTACACCGCTTACGCCTAAAGCCAGCCCTGATGCGACAATCTGCTATACTGCTATAGTGTTCTGCCAGTTTGGCCAGTGTCTCATTGTAATAATATAGGGGTATAATATTTGCATACACAGTAGGGTTCCGAGACCCATCACAGAACAGTATTCATGAGTCATAAAAATAGTTACATTTGTCATTTATGCAAAATACTATTGCCTTGGAACATTCATAATAAACTAAAAAACGAAAAAGGAACAAGAACAAAGCAATCTCAATCAACACCTATTGAAGCTCCTTGAGATGCATTCTTTCGGCTAGCCAACATTTTCGACAGTCTGAGAAAAACCATTCAAGAAACCCACTGAGTCGTTTTCTACAGATCAGGGGGAATTATTCTCATTCACATACCCTCTCCGTTCCTTTAAATCGCATCAGTAGCACACACAACAAGGAGGTCAGAGGGTGTGTCCCCTCATTTTGACTTGAAAACCTATGATGCTAGTTTTCTACAAAAAGTATCATCAATGACTAGTTAATCAAAAATTATGACAACACAAGAACAAATTCAATAAATACCCCACATAAAAGAAACAACACTCCGACTCATCGCACAAGTCGACAACAATCATCGTAATTGAATTTTGAAGTTACCTTCCTGCGGGTTGTTAAAATATAAAATGCATGTGGAAATTTACATTCTAGCTATGTGCACAAAATCTCCCAGACCCAGATTCTAAATTACGTCAACACTCCGTAAATTAATCTCAAATGAAAGTTATCCACACCTATGGAAAGTTTCACTTTAACTAACTACGAAACAAAACGCCTTCTCCCGTATTCACACCCTGTGCCAATCTTAAACCTTCCCTTAACAAATAATCTCCAGAACGGATTGTGGGAAGAGAGTACTCACAAAGGGCAAGTGGAACGTCAGGACGAGACATATATAATTTGGTGATGTCAAAGCTTTCAGTGCAAATATCTGCAGAATGGAGTGTCGGAGGGATTGGAATGTATGCCAAGTGGCCTTTAAATGTTTATGTGTAAAGAGCCTGCTCCCCATTAATCATCTACCAACAAATCGACAGCATGCTACTATCTTATAACCCAACAATTGACTAAGCTATTTCGGTTTAAAAAATGCGCTTTATCTGCACTAGAGTTGTGCACTTGTTTACATTAATGGAAACCTGAAATATTTAGTGCGAAACATGTGTAAGAGGTATATGCTCTTATTTCACCAATCTGAAATTTGCCGCAAAGTTTAACTCATTGGGTTTCCGACACAAATGGACCTAATGGAACGTGTTTACTAGACTTTGAGTTAATTAATCAGTTTCTTGACTATCGGAACAATATGAGTGAATGTTGAAACATTTCGTTGGTACAACCAAAGTTTATTTTATAGTCTTTTGTACAAGGTTTGAATCCAATGCAGTCTTCTCCTAAACTTTTATCCAATCCCGCTTATTGTCTTTGGTGCTTTATGGATAATCGCCGAATCATTTCGTTTCTGTACGACTGGAGAAATGCACGCTTTGTAATTAGTTGTTACTTTACTACACCTAACACTCGCCTTCAATGTCCATCTGTTACTATAAAAATTGGCATGCTAATTAGCAATGGTTTCCTCATTGTGCATATTTTTGTGGTTGTTTCAAAAGCGTTCAACTTGCAGGTGGAACACGATTGCGAAAACACTCGCATTTCCCCGCATTTCTTATCAAGTGGTTGATAGTAGCCAGTGACGTGCCAATGTCGTTTTTTTATAGGTAAAAAATACAAAGCGCATTTCAAGGTCATTTGTAAGCTTTTAACTACGTTCATCTCGATGTTTTATAATTGACTTTGAAACGTGCCCACAATTTTACGTTTTAGATATTTTTAGTTCAATGTTTGTAGATAGTAAACAATCCTTTATCAAAAGAGTGTAAATTTTTTTAATGCACCATAAAAGAAAGGAAACAGGAAGTCGTATATACCGGTAATGTTGATGATCGTTTCTCAATTGCATTAGCTACCAGATTTGTTATTGAAATTTCAAGTTCATATTAAAATATTTGGTTAGCATCTTTCCATTTTGGTATCTTGAGTATATTTACGTAATTAAACTGACGTTTATTTTGAAAATTACTTAAAATAGCTTCTTTAGTACGGTTTTAGGCTGTAGGTTTATGTTTAATTTGGGAAGTATTTACGGAAAGTCATCAATTCGGAACGGAACGTAAACGGTTTGAGTTTGTATAGTTGGGTAACAAAGTGAGATGATCATTAAAATGGCCTGAAATCATGTTCTTGCAGGTACTGTCAGAACGCGAATGCCAGAAATCGAGATTTCAGCCTGATGATAATATAAACTTGTACCTATGTTGTATTCATCAATTTCAAAGCATTCGAAATGCTCTAATCTAAACGCTAATGCATTCTTAATGCTGTAACGTTATATGTATTTAAACAGAATGACATGTTAATTGTGGTTTAACAACTTACAACCAGTTTGTGAAGAATAGTACAGCTAATTAATTCTTTAGATGACAATAGAAATGGCATTGTTACATATAGTTACAACATGTCAATTTCTTTTGCCAATTGTTCTTTCTTCGTACCCTCAATACTGTTTGAATACAAATTTAAATCCGTATCTTTTGGCTATTGTTAAGTTCTTCTTAAGTTTCCCAATATGTTTTCAATGTACATTGAACCCATTACATTAGCAGCCTCAAAACATTCTCAACAGAGGGGTATATAGGTACTAACATACCGGGTTGTCATTTCGAAACTGCGAACACTGAAGAAAAGAAATTGTTTTTGGTAACAAGGGTCAAGGGGGTTGCTTGAAGCAAGGTTTACAGTTGGCCCTGTCAGGTGCCAGCCCCCTTCCAGAATTTTGCACTATTGCAGCGTTGGAAAATGACATGTGTCACAGTAGTTTATTTAGAAAACGTGAGGTTAATGCTTGTTTATTAGTTGATTTGAATTTCGCACCAAGTGAATGCGCATCATGGCTGCCCCCATGTAGGTGTCATTTGTCAATTCAGCATTAGCAGTCCATCTTAATTTATAAGTTCGTGCTCTCACCGCACCGCACCTCCACATAGCCTCCACCTTCCGGCTCCGCCGATCCCTCCAATTCCAATACTCCGCAACACTTGACCCACCCAGTTTCTCTTTCTCTTTCCAATATTGCTTAACAGTTGTATTTCTTCTTCCGCTCTCTTTAATACTTCCTCATTTCTAACCTTATCACTTCACTGCACTTTTAACAACCTCCTCCAAGTCCACATCTCGAATGTTTCCAGTCTTTTTAATTCTCCTTTATTTAATGTCCATACCTCACACCCATACAACAGAACACTTTAAATTAAACATTTCATCAGCGTTTTTCTCAATCCTAAATCCATCTTACTCATACAGTGAGTTTTTTTTAAATGCGAACATAGGAGTTTACATGCACTGTAATTTCCCTATGTTCGATTTAAAAAAAAACACATCAATATATGAGGTGTGTGCGGTTCACATTCCCAAATCGCGCAACTTGTGTGACTATGAACAGCAACTTCTATAGTCTTTATGATGAAGAGCACTCGGTAAGATTTTTTTAAAGAAGCCATGTGAGGCCATAGCAACTTTAGGATACATTTTTCTTAAACTTACGATAACTTGAACTTACAGGCCACGCACTGACACCACAACTCATTGTGAACCAACCTTCAATTATTTGTAGGTCATGTGCACTTGGTATTCTACTAATTTGATCTATTCAATACATAAATGAAGAAAATAAGAAAATAAATACCGAAAACAATTACAATAAATGTCCGAAGTGTCCTCCTTGACATTCTAAGCAATAACCTAACCGATTTCGTAATTAAATTGGACGGCGGTATTTTTAAAAATTTGACAGCTGTCAATTGTACCTACTACTCATTTGAACTACTCAATAGATTGATGTGTTTTTTTAAAAATCGAACATAGGGAAATTACATTGCATGCAAACTCCTATGTTCGCATTTGAAAAAAATGATCAAAGTCCTCGTGTGAGATCGAAGGGACTTCAGCGCATTTTTGTGTGGCAGATCAGTGTTTTATTAGCCAATATTGACGCCACCATCAATAAGATCTTGCCGAAAGCTACCACGTTCACTTTGTCGGTACCATTTTCTCACTTACCGTGCACTTGCAATTCGCGTTTGAAGTTTTGACTCCACCATCAGTAAAATCCTTTGGGGGTTACCATATTCCCTTTGTCGACACCCACTTCTGATCACCCGCAACAATTCGGATTTGAAGTTTCGACTCCACCATCAGTAAGATCTCGTCGGGGGTTACCACATTCCCTTTGTCGATACACAGTTCCGACGTCCCGTTCATTCGTAATTCACATTTTGGTAGATTTCGCTAAAATCCCGGCATAAAATCGTATTCAACTTTTGGGTACTTCACATAGCTCGACCTTCTATTAGTGACACGAGAAAGAGAGACCGCGATTCGCGCTGTAAGAAACTTTTGGGCGCCCAAAGTCGACTACCCCTCGAAGCGCGCCGCGCAAAAGGTGGTTTATTTCGCCCCTAGGAAAAAAAAACAAAATTCCGCCACGCAGGAGTTGTGCGCGTTGACAAGATCTTCCCGACGACACCAATTTGAAAACAATCGGAGAAAAACTGTAGAAGAAGATAGATAAAAACTGAAAAATCTCCAGGTTAGTATAATACGCTCGGGGATGGCGTCCAGATGTCGTCGACTCCAAATCTTGTAGCCCCATCCCTAACGTTCTTAATTACACGGCCCCGATAGTTACATGTACACTCCTTGTCTTTTTACAAGCGTTTTTCTACGGGCGCGCATTTACTGCCAGCCAGCCAGCCGACCAGCCAGCCAGCCAGCCAAAGTGAGATTAAAAGCTACTTTTTACAAAAAAAAATTTTTGCAAAAATGCGCTAAAAATTCACTGTATACGCTGTCTTGGCCATTCCAATTCTGATCATTATCTGCTTTTGTCTCAGTATTTACTTGTTTTCACTTGTCCCAACTTCTCTCCCCTTACCCTTACATCCATTACTTTCTCTGCCCTAACTTTCATTACCTTCGACTTCTCGTGGTTAATTCTCATTCCATACGTGTCTTCCATTCCTTCCAGGCCTTTCAAGATTTCATTCAATTCCCGGTTGTTTTCAGCAAATATGATCATATCATCAGCAAACCTGACTGACCTTACATTTCCGCACACTTATTTTCCTCCATATAGATATTAAATAAAATTGGTGATAAACTACATCCCTGCCTAACTCCTCTTCTTATTTCAAACCATTCAGATGAAGAATACAATTTTTAGTTAATATTAGTCAATGGCTTTTGTATATTATATAATTATGAAATTGCTATCTGTTTGAATTTGCAGATAGAGTATAGTTTAGTTTTACAGCGGATGTGACACATTCTTTTCGGGAAATATGACGTGTTAGTTCGAGAACATTCTAGAATATTCGGTAGCGAGAAAGATGTGGGTTTGCTATATAAGCAAATCAAAATCTGCTTCAGGCGGTTCTATCATCGTAGCGCCTGTGTTATGTTATAAATTGTGAGTGCAAGTACTAATTTACTACTGGTTATAAATGAATCAATTACAAGATCGGCAATCAACCTTTACGCGTTCTAAATTATGGTGATAGTAAAATACCAGGGTATCTGAAACCGTGTAATGTTTCTTTTGCCGACACTTACTTTGTGTATTAACTACAAGAACGCCTACTGGTATTACAGGTTGAAATAGAGAGTGGTTCACAGAATCAAGTTGGAGGCTCTATTGGCCCCAGTTATGGAATTAATTCATCCTTTCAGCTAAGCTAATCTAATTTACCAGCAGCTTGCGTAATTAGCAAACTTAATTCCATTTCCAATTACAAATATTTTCAGCCGAATACATAGCTTCGCGCGGCTTAATTTTCATTAATAATAAAGCACATACACAAATCTGTAACTCCTAACTTTAATTTAGTAAATCCGTTTATTCATATCACGCGCAGATTTGTATATTATTATATTATCTGTAATTCAATTAATTCCTATTAATTGAAAAGAATTTACTTTGTAGTTAATTTGCACTGAATATAATTAACAAATGCGCATTTCTACATTTTTTCCCCTATAAACGGGTACGCTTGGCTACCTGCCGAACGCTTTCTTTAAAAATTAAATATCCATTCCTTAAGAACAACATAAACAATCAGGCATGCTAAAAACGTAAATTTTCTCTACGAAGTTACAAAACGCGTACGCGTTTATTTCTTTAAAATTCTAGGTAAAGTTAAAGATTCTTACTGCTTAATTATTAATTAACAAGTATCTAAAACGGATCACTTCATTACATAACCTATAAACACTACTTACCCAAGAAATCGAACGCAGGCGATCGTGAGGGAGGTTGAAGCAAGAGATCGGAAGACAATATACTTAGTAGCAATAAGTTTTTTTAATGTGAAGTAATTAAATAAATGATATGTTCTATTTTGTTTAAGAATTTTATTGGAAATGGTCATTGGTAAGTTTAAGACGCTGGTAATGTGCCAATTATACGCAGTAAATCTAAAATGGGCCAGCAAATGGCCAGAATGACATAAATTCAAGATTGCTAATGCTGGGCCATCAATGTAAGTTGTGGGAGGGGTTGTTGCACCCGCAAAATGCAAGAGAATCAAACATCTCAAATCGCACAGTAAGAATCAAGTAATCGAGTCAAATGCAGATTTAAAAAAATAGTAAAAATATGACAATAAATACAAATGGTAAGCAGATAAATCAATTTATTTTATTTAATATGAAAACACGCCCAACACATCTACAGTTCAATTTAGGCAAAACAAAACAACCCGTAAAATGATGAATCTCGTTTTGGTTTGGCATAACAAATACGATTAGTAACGGTACTTAAAAACAAAAGCTTGGAGCACACCATGCTTCAATAAACGAATATCCGCATTTTATGTAAAATATGAATACATAATAACAAATTATAACACGAAATTCAGAGTTTAATGGTTAGTACAAGAAAGAATAAAATGATTACTACCTGTAATTTCATTTTTCAATTAGAACAAAACTAGGAACAAGCAAAATAAACATTGAGAAAGAACCTGGTGCTCGTAGACACTGCTGAAGCTGCAGAAATCCCTGCTCGGCATCTGCGCAAAACGGTCGAAGACTTATCACGATTGCTGTATAGAACGTATGTACGTTTGATACTTTTGGCGCATTTTTGCAAATTTAGTTCTAAAGAGCTAGCTTTTATCTCACTTTGGCTGGCTGGCTGGCTAGCTGGTTGGCACTAAAAGCGAGCCCGTAGAAGAGCGCTTGTATAAAGACGAGGAGTGTACATGTACTTATCGGGGCCGTGTAATTAACACGGGACGGGAATACAAGATGTAGGGTTGGGCATCTGGGCGCCATCCCCGAGCGTATCTTCTACAGTTTTTCACCGATTGTTTTCAAATAGGTGTCGTCGGAAAGATATTGTCAACGCGCACACCTTCTGCGTGGCGGTATTTTGTTTTTTTAGGGGCAAAATGAACCACCCTTTGCATGGCACATTTCGAGGAGTAGTCGACTTGGACTTTGGGCGCCCAAAACTTTCTTAGAGCTCGAATCGCGGTCTATCTTTCTCGTGTCGCCAATAGAAGCTCGAGCTATGAGCAGCACCCAAAAATTGAGTACTATTTTGTGCAGGGTTTTTAGCGAAATCTACCAATATGCGAATTGCGGGTGAACGGGACGTCGGAGGTGAGTACCGAACTACCGACAAAGGAAATATGGTAACCCTTTGCGAGTGCACTGGAAGTGGGAAGCGGGTACTGACAAAGTGAATGTGGTAGCCTTCGCCAAGATGTTGGAGTCAATACTGGTTAATAAAACACTGATCTGCCACACAAAAATGCGTTGAAGTCTTCGATCTCACACGAGGACTTTGATAATTTTTCCTGTACTGCTACACTTCAAAAAACACTGCGCATATTCTCACCAGCTCAAAAATAAACAAATAGGTTGCATATCAAGGACAAACCAAAAGTTGAAAAAAGTTGTGCAGTGTTATTTACTTGCGGATTTTGCAGCAATAATGAAAACTCATAAGAACTGCACTCAGATTGTGTACTTAATAACATAAATAATTACCGACTGTGAATTGCATTGGCAAATGAGCCTGTTGGAGGCTATACTTGCATGGTATAAAAAGCTTACTAGTTTACTGCCAATATAGAAAAATGAAACTAAAAGTCAGCGTTTCCATTTACAATAATTTTTTTATAAGTCACAAACGTGTTTCGGGTTCAAGTTCAAATGAGAAGCCCTTGTGTAACAAACTTAAAGGCGAACATGTATTCTTCATCACGCCAGTGCGGGACGTTTAAAATTTCCATCTACTTGTGTCGTCATTCTGTTTTTCTAAATAGCCCGTTGAAATTGAAACCATCTACTTGAAATTCGTAGAAAAAATACCGTACTTTGGTAGTTGTAAAACTAGACAAAAGCTATCTTCAGTCATCATTTTACTATTCTTTTTTTTATAATTACGTTTGCGGTCACAACTATAACTACCTGTTAGCACGGCAAACATATTTCACAATTTTTCAGCAAACTATTCTACAAGTTTTTATTATGATTAGTTACCCACATTTAAAATTTTAATTATCACTAACTCAAACGGAAGATCTACGAAGCGCAATTAGTTTTGGATGCTTAGACAGAAGGTTATACGATTCAAAACCCTGTGAGCGAAGCTGAAGTGATTATCTTGATCCGACAAAATGAAAAAAAAATAGGTCGAGGAATAACGCGGTGTAAAGTTTAGTGTGGCAAATAATAGAAGCAGGTTTACCTTTACAGTAAACATGGTAATTAGGGAAGTGGTAGCATACCTGACTATCAGCTGATGTGAATAAGCATTTTTTAAATTGACCGTGACCATTCCAGCGAATGCCTACGTGCAGTCGTATACCATTACCAACAAAAAATTAAACAGGACGATTAGAAATATAGGTAACTTAAGTGGTGTTGTCTTCATACAATTTTAGGTCAGAAGGGTGATTAATTTTTTTCGCGATATTCCCACAGGGGCGTTCTAACGCTACCCGTATATGTACTTTTTTGGTTTGCTTAGGGTGTGATAAGCCGCCCTGTGCGTAAGGGTAATTCTATAACCGCATCTAAACATATGTCATGTCGAGTAGCCTATTAGTTGTTAGTCATTCTATTCATAACCACTTGAGAAAATCGTTAGATTTAAATCTAAAAATGCGAGGGGGGTGTTTGTTTAAAATCTCCGTTATTATTTCCAGTTCATGTACAATATTCAATTGAAAATCACACCCTTTTTATTATAATGCAGTCATTAACATCGTTTTGAAATGAAAGCGTCGACGGAAGTGATTTAAAAGTGTAATTCGTGAAATGTCGATTCCATTAATGTACAATTGTCTGTAAAGGTATTGAAATAATCTATATTTACACTTTTTATGACCGCTATTTGATTTGTCCAAGTCACAGAAATTTTCACTGAATCACCGATTTAACTTCTATAAGACATACGGTGATTTGTCTGGTGTTCGTTTTCTGTTTTACATTAATGGTACGATTTACTGGAAGCACTGCACAGAAGCTTTCAGATTTTGTAAAATCACGAAGCGTGCCAAAGCAAGTTACTAGGCACTAATAAGCATTAACAGTATTCATGGCAGTGTACGATGCTCTTCTACAATTTTAGACGCCCCCAAAAATTTGTCATTAACTTGACCTTTTTTTTCACCAGCACCCTCTTGGATAGTTTACAATTTCCTCGGCCTCAATAATTTGTCAACGAACGTGCTACAAACGCAAGTATCATTATTTGCTCTTTTAAACTATCTCCGCTCCGGATTTTGCTATTGCAGTGTGATTACTAGTTCGATTAACTCATCTTCAGCTTTTCTCTCCATCTGGAATCCTCTGATCCTTTAGATCCTTGCTTTTTTAGGGGACTTTTTTACAGAAAGAAACTCTCCTTTTGTGATTGTTCTGTCGATTCTATGTGAATATCTGGAGGACGGATTGTCGGTAGTCGGTACTCACAAAGGAAAAGTGATAGGTCTCCCCGAGACGTAGCCAACGATACGAGGTTTGATCTGATCGGATCATTAGTAACGGAGTGTATGAAGGGAATGTCGGAACAGAGTACTCAGAAACGGGAAAGCGAACGTTTTAACGAGACGCTGGTGCATGGGATCAAAACTTCAAATGCGAATATCTTGAGAACGGAGTGTCGGAAGTCGGTACTCACAAAGTGAAGATAAAAGTTTTTACTATTGCATGTTTTGAATATTTCGAAAAAAAACCCGCCTAATATAACAATGAAATAAAAGGAAAGCTCTCTGTGAACGGAATAAATTAAAAGGAATGCTGGACTTCAATCACACTTTTATAGGGACAAGGAGACATCTAACAAAGGAATTTTATAACACATAAGACAGGATGTTTACAAATAAAATTTGTACGTTAGGTACCTCATATTTTCGTACAAGTAACTAGCTGGAAAATTTCAAACGCTAGCCAGTTTTGATAAAACATCGCAAAATCTTAACTGTAAATTACACAGAATTGTGGATGACCCTCAAAAGTTTGTACAAGTAGGTATACAAAATTTAGTGTACTGATTCTTTTAACATATTAAGAACCGAGAACCAGAGCTTGGTATGGGCACATTTTGGTCAACATGAACCTTAAACCATAGGCTGCAATTGACACGTGGACCACCGTGATAACGCCCGTTTTCTTTTACGATCCGCACAATTACTGATAACTGATTGTTGAGGGCCCAGAGCAAGAGAGGGATAATAAATAATAAATAATAAATAATAAATAATAAATAATAAATAATAAATAATAAATAATAAATAATAAATAATAAATAATAAATAATAAATAAATAAATAATAAATAAATAAATATATTGATCTATAACCATTTTTAACTATTCTTGTTTACATTTTAAGCGAACACTAGCATTATTTTTACCATTGGCACTCGCTCTAACTGTCGTCTAGTATATTTTTATTGGACGTGGATCTAATTTTTGAAAAACATCAAGTGATGCTAAAATTTTTACAGCACATTAATCGAAATGAAGATTTTTCAACATACAAAAACGGAGGTATCACGAATAGCCTATACGCATCGACGCAAAGTATTTTGCAGTTTCTGCCATGAAAATGGGGAATAATTGAATCTCTCTCTCTATCAAACAGAGAGTTCAAAGGTTCCGGTGCATTAAGGGAATGTATTTTGTTGTTTCTTAAACGAAATTCGTGAACAAATAATGACTTTGCTCAAATTTGGAAATTATTTCGAACTAGAATGTAAAAATTGTTTCTTCTCACATTAACGGGACGCATCCAGGAGCTTTTCACGACATTTCAGTGCCATACATTTGACCTTAGGCTATGATAATTTTTGTGCTTCCCTTCTTTGGCTCTGTTATTTTATTCTAATATTATATTATACCACTCATATACAATCGTCTGCTATATTGACGAACAAATGTTGTTTTGTTTTTTCATTTTATATAGTGAACATCAGGTTCTATGGTTAGGCAGACTGTATAGATACTTTCCCAATTTTGGAACGTGAGGCACAATCGGGAAGGGAATTAAATAATAGAAAGAATTTTTGTGCGATCAAAGGGAATAAGAAAAACGAAATTTATTACGCACGAACAAATCCAAATTAAAAAACCAGGAAAAAAACAAGCAAGAAAGAATAATTTGGCATAACACACACAACTACAAGAAATAAATCAACTATGGTAACAAAGTTGAAACAGAAGTACGAAAATCAAACAGATCTTAAATCGTACAACGAACAGCAGGTAATTGAGTCAAATGTGGTTAAACAAAATTAATCAAAACGAAATACAAATGACATCATAACTACAAATGGAAAACAAGATAAATCATTTTAGTATAAACACATTAAACATATGTACGGTTCAATTTAGTTAAAATAACTCCTAAAATGGTAAACTGCATGCAAACATAAAAAATGGGCATGACTTTTTTTCCAGCTGTGGCTTCGTCCATCATTAATTGAACAGACAGCAGTAGGTATGGAAGCTAAAGTAGACCACCCCACATACAATCCCTCATTTTAAACAGAACAAAGTTCATTAGAGGGCCCTTCTTCTCGTATAGCTTACGCACCGTCCGGCAGCGGGTCACGAGATGAAAAAGAAACAGATACAGCGAAAAAATCCAATTGCATGAGATTCCTTTTCCACATCAAAGCCAAGCTAAAACATGACTCTTCTATCGGTAAACACAAAACAATGGCAACCATGCCTTCAATCAACAAGTATCATATCAAACCTAAAGCAAAGTTGAAATAGTAGCAAGGTAAGACATGAAATAAGGTAAAGTGTGTTGCTGTAGGGATAAGTTCTCCTCACGTAGGTCTTAAGACCTTAAATACTTCCTAAACCTTTGTTCAATTTCCTCTTTGGCGCCTCTTAAGTTCCTATAAAGTTCCCTTTGCAAGTGGCGCTCATGTTCTCGTAATCTGCACACGTTCAACATAGTGTTCCTTAAATTCCCCTCAATGCACTACAAAATCAATTCAGTGTTCCCCTCAAATTATTTTCGTATTCGCTGTAAGCTTATGCCAATTACCTTTTAACTGTCGTCTTCTTTTTCCAAGTTTGCCTCTGTTTCTTCTGAATCTTTATTTTGTAACGACCCTCTGTTTGTACAGAAAACAAAATAATAGCAATTCTATTTTAGATGTAAATATATTAATAAATAAATCCTGCTTTACGTGTGTATATTCACGATGAGGCAAATGAAGCGGGCCATTGTTCAGTAAAATACGAGCGAGATAAATGTGTCTACCGCAACCAATCGTTAAATCACAAAAAGCTTAGAATAACACGGAGTAGATATTTAAACCATTCCTCGTTGTAAGATAAAGCGCCGATTGGTCATATTTTGCAAGAGACCTATAAATATGAGTGTAAATAGCGGGAACTGGGCAAGGAGGACTCGTTATGCGATTGTGCACAGTGTTGAATCTGCGGCGGTCATAATCGCAAAGCGTGCTGTGCGATTTTAAGCCAATCGGTCTATTGGGTATATTCCGAAGAATGAAGTTAAGCCAATTGCGGAGAACCTCAGTGAGAAGCCACGCACCAGAAGTCTGTACTCGGTCCGTGCGTTCCAAATCATATCCAAATCTAGGGGGCGGAATCAAACGCATCCCACATCGAAGTATCCATGATAGCGTATCTAGAACTCCTGGTCTGGTTCACAAACACTAGGGTATTTAAGAGCGTTTTAGTTTAATCGCGTCATAGGTACTGCCACTATTCGTAGTTATTGCCATTTTCGTGGTTTTTTCGGACACCGAATGCGGTAGAATAGAGACCTGCGCCTGAAATTTTTTAATGTATTACAGTTCGCTTTATTTTTGTTGTATAGTGCCTACAGAAATACAAAGTTTTCTTTAGCTATTCATTATACATTGCATTTCCTATATAAATACAGTTGAGTATTTCCTATTAGTGCGAAGTGATGGGGTTTGAGACGGAACAATCCTGTAAGGTAAGTGGTTATAACTTATACCCAGGCTTATACCACATTTACTTATTCGCAAGTAAATGTGGTATAAGCCTGGGTATAAGTTATAACCACTTACTTTACAGGATTGTTCCGCCTCAAACCCCATTTATTACCATGTTATAGGTACTGTAAAGAAAATATGAACCGTTTCGCAATTTATTTAATATAGATGATTGAGTTATTGTTTATCCTTTTACCTTTTCCTTAAGAGGCCAGAAGAGGTTTACTCACTAACAGCTACACGGAATCAAGAACCACCCCTAGTTTAATTAAGATATACGAAGATTAACTAGAGGTAGGAGGGAGTATGAGTAACACCCGTTATACTAACACTTTGAGTTTCTATAACCATATTATTGTTTTTTTCTATAATTATTCTTTGCTTTGAATTTCTTTTCGGAATTACCCCTTACTTTTAGCTCAACAAAGTATCCCTTAAATTCTCCTTTCCTTCCTTTCCAATACATCTCAAGTCCTCTGCGAATTGCCTTTATGTTATCTCCTCATGCCACTCTCAATAAATTTGTTGTGTCTATTTTTTTTATTACTCATAACTCATAAGGGTAGCCCTTATTTTAATAGGTCAATGGTAAGGCCATAATTTCATTCAATCAAAGCTTAGCTAGAAAGTAGTGATTTCTGAAGTGACAACACTCGACATGACTCGTAGCAAGCTATTTATAAGCGGAGTCGTTTTATCTAGTCGGAGGTTCTGGTTTTTATCTTACTAACTACGAAGCTATATAAGAACACGACTTGCAATGAAAAGCAGCATTTTTGCGCCAGATCATGATCGGAAGGGAAAGTTTCGTATCTTCCGCTTACGACCACTTGTAGAAATCATTTCCGGTTAACGAAGAGCGACGGAAAAAATACATACCTACATACCAGTATATTATTGGATTTTCGAATTCTGATTCTCCAGGAATATGTTTCATGGAAATGTCCTATACCTATATTCAACTGTTCACGGACATAACCAAATGTAAATACAGTTTAATGGTTCCGTAATTCTGTCTTTATTTATTTAACAAACGTGCTTGGAGAGTCACTAACTATCCAAATACACGATTGAAGATGAACCATGACTTTAATGTTCCTTTAGGGAACTTTCGACTATTGTTTATGGGCTATATATCATGTCCGCCTACTATAAGTAGGTAGGTAATTTCTGGATCAACTGTTCGAAATCAACCCTTCTAATGATCGGATTAAGATAGGTACTAAGTCGAGTACTAAGTACTTGTATTCAATCTGTGATAAAATGTATGTTGCGGATTATAAGGACAATTCAGTTTTTGTTTGTGGTGGTAAAGAAAAAGTGATAATAATGGGATAATTACGAAATTATTTTTCCATTTGATGTGAATCTTTGTTCGGAACGACCTTTACTGAATTCACACGTTAAAATACTTGCGATACGGACAATTTAATTTATATAAAAGCGCGTGCACGTTAAATTCAGGCGCGCGCGCGATTGTAAAAAATGTTAAGTAGTGTCATTCTATCACCATGTGGAATTATACGGGTCACGTGTTAATACAACCCCTAATATCATCTCTCTAAACGCCCTTATGCGGGTTAAAATACCAGTAATAGATTTGAAGGGTTTAAAAATTTCACCCCTCTCAATAAACCCCTCCTAAATAAAAATAAACATCATTCACATCGGTGTAATGATGACACTATGTAAATTTCTATCACTAATTGATTCGTTCGAAATAAATATGTACAATTAGAGAGAACAATTGAGCCTTGTTTATAGATCACTTGACAGCAAATCAGAAGCTCATGTCATAATATATTAGGTACAAGCAGTGTGAAAGTGCGCAAATACGGACGTAATTGCATTACAGCGATTAGATCAAATGCATGGAATTTTAACTGTTGCACGAAAAACCCTAATTAAATTCAATTAATTCAGTCACTACTATTAATTATGTAACGTATTCAATGATACGATATACCACAGGTACTTGTTATAATTGACTGTGACTCACTCACTTGAACCGAGTAGAACTAATTTCGTTTCTAACTGTATACTAGTAATTTGTCCTTATCGTATGATAGTTTCAATAGGGGCACTTAATATAGGAATAAAAACACTATTCAATGATTTGATCGTGCTCCTACATAGATCGGGTTTAGACATACATGCATGATCATGAACCGAAAAGTTCCACAACTATGTTACTTTTCAAAGCGAGGATCATTTCAGCTCCATCTGAACGTTTCGTATAAGCAACTTCATAAAATTAACTTCAATGCATAGTAACAGAAACCCGCACTAGATGACACTAGAGACGCAGACGCGATTGTTTGAATCTTTGAATTTATGTTATTAATCAAAGACAGAATGTATCATTTTACCTACTCGTCATGAACATTAGCAGAATTTTTGCTTTGAAAATAGTCCGTCCTTAATCATCGAAACATAAGTCTGCACTTACATCTTATTTGCAACTTTGTTAAACACTCCCAACAGAAATATATTTGGGACAGGCAACACCGAGATTTATTGATTCATATTTCCATCCCAATTTGAGATTATAGAATTTCGAACGTCCTCCAATAAAGTTTTTGCTTGCGGCTTACATGATTCTTGTTTTTGGTATTAAGAAACACAAACAAAACTTTTTGGAGAGGCTTGGTGTTTCAAATCGAGTTGTGGACTGCCTCAATAGTTCTAAAACCTTCCGCAATGGAATCATAATAAAAGAAACAAATATAAATCGTGCACAACTCTGGTTTTTTTAAAACTTAATACTTATATTTCATGATTACTTTAAATTGGTAAGATTGTGAGCAACATTCCCACTTCTATTTCTTAAGACGTTATATTATTTTTTCCGTAATTTAATGAACTTAAAAAATGAATTATATCATAATAGCAGTAAGTAGTTCTCTACATATCTTACATAATTCATGTGTGCATTAAGATGCATCTTCCCTGTGCCGTTCATAGTTTGTCTTTTAATTAATTAATTTCTCAACGTAATCTCATAACAAACTATTATGGAGAACTTCATACTACGAATGTATCTTCCCCTTTCGAGTGATGAGGCGGGCGATGCTAGTCACAGGCTGATATAGAAAAGGCGTTCGAAATTAATCGACGCTCGCGGAAGATGGGAAAGATGTCTCTCCCCTTTCGAGAGATGAGGCGATCGATGCTAGATAGTCACCGGTTGATACAGAAAAGGCGTTTGAAGTTGATAGGCGGTCGCCAACAAGAAGGCGGTCTATGGAAGATGCGAAATATGTGCCTTCCCCTTTCGAGTGAGGAGGCTGCCTATGCTACTCACCGGCTGATATGGAAAAGACGTTCGAAATTAAATGGCGGTCGCTAACAAGGAGACAGTCTATGGAAAACGCGAAAGATTATCCCTTCACTTTCTTGTACTAATTATTAATCTTTGAATTTCATATCACAATTTATTATTTACATTTTCATGTTCCTTGCTTTTGTTTTGGGTACCGTTATCTGAAATACCTTTATTTGTTGTACCTACTGTAGAGGCGATTATGCCTTTATAGTTATTTTTAAGTATTTATTTATGTATTCACGAATAAGTTTATAATCAATGTGCTGTTGCTCTGTATACTTCGATTTAACTGTTGCATGGAGGAAGTACCGTATGCAGTTTGATTCTCCACCGCGTATGTAGCTCTTTCATCTTGTGTGGACTGCAGCTTTTGTTCCTTAGCAATACACACGAAGGGGGTCCCCTAATTTCTTTAATTTATAATATGTTTTGCTTGGGCGATAATGGATTTCAACGTGAATAATTATTATTGGCGTTCTCACATATACCTTTCATGTTAAATTAATTAAAATCGATGCTGGAGTAGCGCCTTGCTTTTAACGTGTTCTTTTTTGCACATTTACTATTTTATGAGTAGTTTTGCCTAAATTGTAAATGCGTTTTGTACTGAAACCAAAGAACATGTTTCCACTTTCTATTTTTTATATAATGTCTCTTGTGTTTCGTTCTTGTTGATTTAGTGGATTTTATTGTAACGTTTATGAAAGCTTCGAAGAGTCTTGAAATGTTTTTATATTGCTTTGAACATCATTCCAATGTCCTGTGCAGCGTTAGCATTTAGAAAGGCTTTGCCTAATCTAAACTGGCCGTAGTACCGTCTGGTAAGACCTGGGAGGCTCTGGGAAGATCTCAGAAAACTGTAGCGGTCCAGCAAGTCTCCAATGAGCTATAAAAACATGGAAAGGTTTTAAAAACTAGTTCTAGGGTGGTAGCGTGCCCTGGCAAACATCTATTAGAATTGATATGAAAAGTTTTTCATTGCTCCGTAAAGCTTTGAAAAACACTTGTAGGATTCTCTCTCTGGAGAACAAAATGTTTTGCCAAATGGATTGCGTAAGTAACAAATTGAACATTTTTAGTTTATTATTCCTGGAACGGGGAACCGTATTCGAACGGAAAATCCAAAATTAAAACATCTTTTGCTTAACTCCTGTTCGCGCTACTGCCCAAAATCATCAAAGGACTTATTCAACAGCATCAAATAGCTCTCGATAAACACAGTGCATATCTTCAGCGTACAGTTTGATGCAGTGTGTGATGCCTAACCGTCGGGGTAGGTCACCATAAGGCTTTTAAAGACTTGTGAAAGAAGAGGTTTCTTGTATTAAAGATTTTCAAAACTTTTACATAATCTAAGAAGAATTAAACGTCAATACATTTTGGAGAACTTTCGAAACTATTGGACACTCATAATAATATTTAATGTCCAACAGAAAAAAATACATTTTCCAATTACAGGACAACAACAGATTAATATGTATAGAGTACAAAATAATATAAAGAAAATGAAACGAAATTCTAACCTTATACAGTGTGTAACATAGTAGTACGCAAAAATCCGTGAATAACAATAAAAGAAAATAATTAAATAAACAGATATACCAAAACAGGAAATGCAATCTAAGGGGTAAACAAAAATTATTAACTAATACGTAATATAACTAACCATTTCGAGTAATGTGGAATGAAATAAGTCAATATTCGGGCAAATTGAATCAAATAATTTACATGCGTTTACAATAGGAGATTTGTATAAAATATTTGTGCGAGGTGAGTAGTTCTAGAGAATGAGACATTGAAACGAGTATTGTATGAAGGAATATGAAAATTAATGGATGACAACAAATAAGGTGCATCCAATTTATTGTGAATAATGTTATGCAGAAAAGTAAGGCAGGCAACTTTCCTCCTGCTTTCGAGGGAGCTAAAATTGTACTTAGATAGCAAAAGGTCATGGTTGAACCCGCGAACAGGATAAACTCGTTCCTCCCTAAAATACAGCATTTTTAAGAACCGTCTTTGGATAGATTCGATCATGTTGATGTGCACTTTGTGGCGAGGAAACCAAATCACACAGCAGTATTCGAGTTTGCTACGCACAAGTGCAAAGTATAATGTTTTCAGCGAATCCAATTCTGTGAAAGACCTTGTATTGCGCACAATGAATCCAAGGGTACGCATCGCAGAACGACACAAAGTGGTATAATGATGCGTAAAAGTAAGTTTATGGTCAAAATAAATACCTAGATCTTTGACAAGATCTGTGCGATCTAGCTTAATTGAGTCAAGGAGATAACTAAACTCGATAGGTTGATTTCTTTTTGTATACGAGACCACTTTACATTTAGATACATTCAGAGGCAACTCATTAGTACAACACCAGTGAAGAACTAAATTAAGTTGCTGTTGGAGGAATAAGCAATCTTGCACTGAATTAATTGAACAAAAAATTTTTAAATCGTCTGCAAAGAGGAGCTTGTTGCAAGTAATTGTATCTGTAAGGTCATTAATAAATAGTAAAAATAATAGGGGCCCCAGGGTGGAACCTTGCGGGACACCCGATGTGACAGTAATCACGCCTGACACATGATTATTATACACTACACGTTGGACTCTGTCTCTAAGGTATGTTTTTAAAAAATTAACCAGCGAATGATGAAATCCATAGCTACTGAGCTTCATAACAATAATATGTCATGCGAAATAACGTCAAATGCTTTGCTGAAATCGGTATAGATAACGTCAACTTGACCTCCTCTGTGGTCAAGTTTTTTGGTTACAAAATCTGAAAAGCAGGCAAGATTGGTTATTGTAGAACGTTGCGCCATAAATCCATGTTGATCAGTGGATATTAGTCTGTTAACGTGAGGATATATACGACTGTAGAGGATGATTTCAAAAATTTTAGCAAAGTTATTTATAATGCTGATGGGACGATAGTTACGAATGTCCGCAGGATCACCACTTTTTAATATAGGACATATATTTGCAATCTTCCAAAGGTTAGGAAAGTTTTGGGAACGTAAAGCAAGATTAAATAAAAACGCTAGCGGAGGAGCTAGCACCTGAGCGCAGTCCTTAACTATAAAGGATGGTACTAAATCGGGCCCTATGGAAGTTTTATTTTTGAGTTTACGAATGGCCAGTAAAATATCATCAACAGTAATTGTACCAATACATATGTTTTGTTGATAACTGCTTAAATTAAAATTCGAAGAAGAATAACTTGACGGAACACGATATACGCTAATGAAATAGCTCTTAAAAGCATTAACAACTGAGTCCGGACTAGAATAACACTTATTATTATAGTTAACTATGCCAGGAATACGTGAAGAACCTTTCTTTGAATTTATGAATTTCCAAAATTCTTTAGGATTAGTTCTCACAGACATTTGTAATTTATATAAATGACTTTTATATGCTAAAGTCAGCTGCGATTTAAGTAGTTTACGCAAAGCTTTGAACTCATGCAAGTAAATACTATCATTATATTTATGATAATTGCGATGTGCAATAGATTTTTTCCTAATTGAGCATATGATCATGGAGGCTCTTTATACAGATTTTAAACAGCTTTATATGACTTTTGTATACCTAATCTTGAAAGAATCCCTTAAAGAAAAATTTGATGATTCATGAAGCCTCTTACATATTTTTAAACACTAATAAAGCTTCTTCTTAAAGATGTACCAACCGTTAAGGGTGCCCTTAAAATCCCTTAAAGGTTCCAAGGTGGATGCTTTTGAATTTTCTTAACGTAAATACTATTAAAGACTGTAGAAATCGTAGATCATTTTATTAAGCTCTAAAGGATTCTCGAATATTCTTAAAGGGGAATAGATGTATCTTGCGGAATAAAAAACTGCAGAAACTCATAGAGACCCTTACAAACTTCTTGGGGGACCATAGTGATTAAACATTTTTAATGGTTCTTAGAATACTATAGAAGGTGCTATACTCTGTTTTTTAACTAGGAAGACGGATTTAAAAACCTGATTTACACTGAAAATGTCACTAGAATCTAGTAACAAAAATTATAGACTCATTTTATACAGTCATGTATTGTGTGTTGCGCAGGGTGTTGCGTGATGTGTTTTTCTTTCACATTTGGATAGATTTCATTATTTATGCTTTTGGGTTATTATTTGATAGGAACTACTTTATATTATGCATACATCACACTTTTAAAAGCGAATTATAATAAATAGGTAATACATTGATAATAGGTAATAATCCGACATACATTTTTTGGCCTTTGAAACATTATGTTGAATTGTAGTTTTAAATGTTTTATCAGTTGTAATACTACACAATCCACATTACAATTTACAACAAATGTTAAGTTATTGAACAAATTCAGAGCAATGGAATTATATTCATATTATTAAACAGCACAGTTCACTGTTTTATGTATAAGCGATTTAGACACTGTCTTCCGAAAGTTCACTAAAACTGTCACTGTCCTCCGATCCGAGTGAAATAATTAATGGTTCTATAAGTGTATCCATTAGGCCATCCAATCTACACATCTTACTTTCTTCCTTAATAACGTGTTGCACACAATTCCGCCAATCGTCAGAGCACACATTTGCAACAGCTTTATGACCATCGGGACGTTTCGAAGGGGTATCAATCCCAGTACTTCGATCTTCTTTAATTATCCGGTATACTGTAGATCGTGCAATTCCTAATATGTGTCAAACTTTAATAACCAAATATATACCTACATCATTATTTACGTTACCTGTGGTAGATGCAATCTTCAACACAAGCATATCAAAATTCATATTCCGAGTATCAGATAACATTTGTTTATAAGTGTTTATAATAAACTGCTTCTCGGAGACTGATAAATTGACCCAAGTTTAAGCGACTACGTTTTTTCAAAGGAGACAAGCTTGCTTTACTGGTACTTGGAGTTGAACCCATCACCAATGCCAGTACACTTAGGACGCGAAATATCAACTTTAGTTCTTAAAAGAACTGTTTTATTTTGTTAAAATTTATGCAAAAGGACTCAGAACACACGAAAACTCAAAAATAAGTACAACAGTTAAGGACGAGAATCGCGATTAAATTTGACAGTTAAATTATGTCAATAGCAATTTTACCTGGGTGTAAAACGGGCGCAGCGTGAGCCAATAGAAACTAAGATTTTTTGCGGGAACTTTTAAATCCGTCTTCCTAGTTAAAAAACAGAGTATAGAAAACTTCAAAATCTCTGTGTTCGAACTGTGACAATACTTTTAAACCTTCTGAACGACTGATAAAGATCTACGATCGCGTATGGTCTCTAAAAGCCCTTTTTTTAGAATTTCCTGTGCTGCCGGGGCAAAGTAAAAACGTAAGTGAATATGTATTTTGAAAATCTTAGAAATAGTTTACGACGGACGAATGGACAAAGGAAGCGGCCACAATACCATACAGTGTTATTCACAAAGTCACAAAAAGTCTTCTGAAAGACGCCTAATTTTATGCAGCCAAAATAACATGCGCACGAATTTAGTACCTACTGTCATTCTAGATTTCAATAAAAACGACAGTAAATAGCATGCTTTTAGGTTATGATGAAAATATATTAAATTGGGCCGCTTTTTCCCTTAAGTTTCTTATGGGATTCTCTTCCACAAAAATTAAAATATTCACTTTCATATCCTCCGTTAAAATTGAGGGTTGTTTACGGTGTCTTATGCGCATCGGATTTAAACAACCACTAATTTTAAAGTAACCAACACAGAAAATAAGTCTCTTACGCTCCGCTTGGATCTAACTCAAGCAAAATCTAGGCTTGATCCCAACTATCGTTCTTTACAGGCCTTTGGATGCCCCAGATATTCAAAGTGCCTTTTGAGCAAGGAATGTTATTAATGCAATAATTTAGTAGAACCTTTTTTTACATGTTTTGAAAGAATTCTTAAATGCATCAACCAACATCTATCAATGTTATTCATAAATACAAATAGAATATGTTCCTGGAACCAAGAACTGTAACGTCCTAATAAACATTTATAAATTCTAATACTGTATTTTCTTTATAAACTACATAATGCACCGCAAGTAACTTATTAATACATAATAACTAATGACAAGATTATTGATCACCAGAGTGGACAGTCTTAATTCTTAACAATATCCTAAGCTTGCACTGGACGTCGATACACGACGCTTCTCAGCTCTTCTAATTCTATTCGCATGTTCGCAAGTTCGCATCGCAAGTGAAGGTTTTCTCCTTCCAAAAACGCGGCTCTAATCGCAAGTTCATCTTCTTTTGCCCTTCTGGCATCTCTCGAACGTTTGGCCGCTTCATTGTTTTTCCTACGCTTCTCCCAGTAGCTGGCGTCGTTGCGATTGTGGAGGTTGTTTGTTGGGGGGACTCTTCGCATGTTCTTATTCGTAATACCTGCGCCCCCTGTCTGCACTTGGGACAGCATTCGTTTCCGAAATTCCTCATACGCTTCCGTTGACGTTTTGTTGAGGACGCATTCGGCTGCCGTCAGCGATAATGGATTCTTTGGATACGCTTTGAATGGACGAGGAATTTTCACCTTTGGCATATACGATGGCGACGGGTGTACGTCACGATATAAATCGGACGATGTTGATATGTCTGATGTTTCGGAGCCAGGACTGGAAACACCAACCGTTGAGGATGGCATTTCTGTGTACATCAGCGGGTTCTTCATGTTTAAGTGAATCGAGTGCTTGCTATCCTCCGATAAATCATTGTACATAAAGGGGGTTTTAAGGTTCGAATGCGGGGTCTGCTTAGGGTCTTGAGCTAGAGATGGTGGGCGTGGTCCTCGTCGCGTACAGAGATCCAAAATTGAATCCGTGCAATCTATCGGCTCTGTGCTAACAATCGGAGACGGGGTGAATCCGAAATTCATCTGTAACAAAAAAAACAAAAATTTATTCATACAGACTGCACGTTTCACACAAATCAGAACAAGCTTAAAGTACGGTACGGATGATGTGATTAGGAGCTGATCTGTCATACGTCCGTCAAATTCATCAGTATCTCACTCATCTCAAAATGACCAACAAACCATTTACATCACAAAGTACAAATATTTCAACTGAAACCACTTACTCCTCAGGTAAAAGACCATAACCAAATCAAATTCTTAAAAATGTTTCAGCACCATCAAGATGTGGCAATGAACCGGTGGTGATTACTAACTTAACTAAGCGTTCGCTTTACGAGCAATCAATAACATCAATTTACAAAAATGGTTTACCTTTTAAAAAAACAGCCTGCAACAGTTATTACCCTGCCAGAAACTACCTTATGTATAATAATTCGCAATGTGATATAATTCCTGGACTAAAAGAGTTTTTTCCTGGTGGTTTATCATTTTCGTTTAACCAAGTTGGTCATCATTTCACGAATCAGTCACCCAAGTAAAGAAAAGGACCGCAGTAGAAGTTTTTTGATATCTTCTTTTTAGCCCTTTGTACACGCAATGCTGGCCTCCACAGGATCCAAATCGATTAGAGTTAATGCTACAACCAGATCCAACGCCACTTAAATTTCATTATGAGGAATCAACCACCACGGCCGATATGCCGAACAGTACACGTACTTGTGAATTTCTCTTATGGGCAAAAACATCTCACCTACTTTCTTTGTAGATGCCATCCAGTGTTCATTACAAACCTCAACGACAAATAGGGAAACTGCAACAAGCGAAGAAACAACGCAAACTAACGGGGCAGAAAGTAAAAAGAGTACCACGTCACTATCTTGCAGAAAATCCAAAAGAAAGAAAAAAAGCAAAAAGAAAAAATCGACTCCTGCCGATCAAGATTCGGATTCGCCGTACGGTGATCTTTATTCGGATAATGCAGAAAGCCAATAAATAAAAATAGTAAATGCCGAAGTTTCAATTTATACTGCGCCAAAAATGTGTCTCAGTGGTAGAGCGTTGGGATCTTAGATTAGGAAAGAGTTGGATACCGCGTATGCCATTTTATATGTGGCACAAATGTCATTTAAGTAACATCGTTTTTTTGCGCTTAAATTGAGAGGAAATACACAAAAAACAACTTGAAATCATGGCGAATTGTGCAGATTGTGGATGCAAAGTCGTAGTGAGAAGGAGGAACCTGGAATTTCATTTCAGACGTAAATATTGAAAATGTGCCTAATGCCGTTACCACATATTTTCCTATTTTTAATCATAAAGCTTTTTCTTTGAACATTTTTCTTTTAATATGTTAAAATTCATAGCTTAATGAACGACTAGACTTAATTTCCTACAACAGAACCAATCCCATGCATTCAAATTTTGATAACCAACGTCTTCAAGGACGGAACTCCATAGGCGTAGTCATTAGCAATCCGTGTTTTTCAAAGAGAAATTTTGTGCGGCAACAGCTTTTACGTGAAAAATCAAACAGAAAACAATGAAGATTCATATTTTCATACAATCTTTAGCTGGAGAGACAGTTAGTTTAAAAGGCATTCCCGAAAAAAGAAAAGCGGAAGTTTCGTTTATAGCCGTGTCTGATTAATAAATAGCGCAACGCACGAATTCCATTCGTATATTCAACGTGCTTTATTATTTTTATTATTTTTTTAGGTACTTCTGCTACAGAGACTTGTTATAACTTGTTATAGCAAGTCTCTGTTCTGCTACTATTCGCATTTACGGATGCTACGCCACTGGCCAATTTCATTATGTGGCAGATGGTAACAATTGCTTGCGAATTATGCGTCCATATTCTTTCCTTGTCTAAGGTTGGGATACATAACCGGAGGTCACGTGTTCGAAATTGTGCCGAGGTAAGGATTTTTCATCTGTGGCAGAGATGTGAATTTCCTTAGATCAATTTCGAATTAGGTTTTCCTGCAGTTTCCCTAATTCGTAAGGTAAATACCGGAGTAGTATAGAACAACTTGAGACCTTCTGCAGGGGCATCTCTAAAAAGCACTATGCGGGCCACTCTGTAATTGGGCACAAATCTGTTGAGGGCCCAGAACAAGAGAGAGACAATAAATAAATAAATAAAAAGTTGCAGAATGGTATCATCGAATTGGATTGCTTTGGTGGAGACAGCACTTGTTTTCTAGAATTGTTAAACGCTTCCACAGCTACGGGAATTTGCATTTGTTGTCAATTTTGCTAGGTCGTAGTTTTCATTGAGAGCCAATCCACTCTAAAAATGTAGTGTGGTTTATAGAAGCAACTGCACTAATGATGAAGGTATTATAAACTTGTGCAACAGATCGCGTTTCCTTTTTAAATAACGTTAACGTCCTATTCCCACACCTGGTTCATTCGAACATTCATATTCAAATATTCATTTTTCTTTTGCTCACCTCTTTGGGAAAATTTTGATTATACTGGATTTTTTATGTTCTTTCTCTGTAACATTTGGAGTAGTTGCTATAACCTGCGTTTGAGATGATTTAAAGCGAGATTTAAAGTTTTTTAGCGTGTGACCCCAAAATGTTTAAATTGTAACCACTGTCGAGTTTCACCTTATTGCAAAAGTAATCCCCATAAATCTTTTTTAATTACTTTTAAAATAAGGTAAAACTCGACAGGGTTACAATTTAAAAAGGGTGTCAAAGTTTTAAACAGTTTAAAATGTAGTGTTTTTATGGCACTTTATTGATCACGAAATTTCCAATCTCGGGACTTTTGGAAAACCATATACAGGGCGAGTTTTTTTCACTCCACATGGGGGTTCGTAACTAAAGTACAATAGTCATACAAATTCGAAATTCGGATTCGAGTAATCACACAACATTGCTATTTCATTAAACGTTGATGATTTACTTTATTCAATAGAAGAAAAAAATTTCAAAAATCGCTAATTAATTAACTAATTTTCATCTCGATGTGAAACAATACCCGAACCCGTATCTTATTGGCCCAGTGCGTGCTTTCTAGACAGAAAATGATGCCGAAAAAATAGAAACGCACTTATTTTTATTTTGTTGCGATTGTACCCTCGCTGTTTTGCTGCAACGTACCGTCAAATCAAAACTAAACAAACCTGTAAAAAAGTGTAAAAACGTACGAGAACTGACCGATCTGTATTAATTCCGATGAATTTTGAATTAGTAATATATGCCAAAGGTAGAACCTTTTTATTTTTCTTAGCTAGTAAAATATGCCAGCATACATTCTTGCTTACTTTGAAAATCTCCTTCTCGGCCACCAGTTTTCAAAAATGTGTACTCCTCTACTTTACTTTATCGATTTTACAGGCAGTAAATTAACGTCGCTTCATTGCAATCTCTTGGATCTCTGTGGTACAAAGGACGTGTTTTCATCCTTATTCTCATAACTGCCGCAAAAGGAATTATGACCAATATACCTAATTAAAAAGTTGAAGTCTGAAAATAACAGTAATCATATAGCCAACGTTGAAAAATAAAATGAATTGTGTCATTACCAACAAACTGAATGAATGTTTAAGAATTACCTAAAACAACGCCTAAAGGCAAATATTTATATTTTGTAATAATATTATTGTAAATAACAAGTCGAAAAATAGAAAAAATAGTATAAAGCACACGTTCCATTGTCTACTTTCGCACTCGGCTTTTGCCGCATCGCCGCTACGCGCTTATGCGGCAAACTACCTCGTTGCGACAATTCTTCTCAAATGACACTTGCTACTTTAATAACATTTTGCACTGCATATTGATAAATCCCCAAAAAGTCCAACTTTATCATTCGCCCTGTACCTCCAAAAATAAACTAGTTAATTATCGTTTATGACATTAAAGTTCACCCAAACAGTACAACCTGTCCAAAATCTCGTACAGATTACACCAATTACTAAACCTTTGATATAGCTGAAACCATGCAAAATGTTATCACTATTCGAGAGCATGGTCTGCAAGTACATACAGGATTGCCAATTGGTGGGGAAAACTCAGTCTAAAATAATACATTCTTTTTGATTATTACTATTCCAGTGTTAAAATCATAAAAAAATTGCTTCTGTACTTATGTCCCTTCTAAAAAAGGCATTATGAGGTCACTCTCTATGGCGCGAACCTTGTTGAGGCCCAGATACAATCAGAGTATAATTAAATAATAAATAAAAGTTCCAAATTTTCCTTAGATGCAGCTTGTGTATTATTAAATCAGATTTTTAGATTTGAAAAGAAATTTAATCAATTCTTACTTATCAAATTTTATTGCATGTAGCTAAATATTAAGTGAAATAAAAATTAAGCCCACGTTTTTTATTCTTTAAAAATAAAATTTTAATGCCATTCCACGTATATGACATAGTATGAAATATTGCAAAGAGCCTTCATATAAGTATTACAGAGTGGCGGAAAAACAGTATCGGAATCAGCGAAGCTACAGCGCTTAACCATCTTTTATATGAAAAAAGTGGAGATGAAAGTGCTTTGATATCTATCATTATGCAGTTTGACTGCGGAAGTTTTTTTCGTCAGGAACTCATTTCAACGATTCAGTACATATTTTTTAAATTATAACACCCTTATTTTTTTTAGTTTTTATAATCCTCTAGACCAGCGGTTCTCAAAACTATTCCATGCGCCCCTTCATAAAAAACTAAATCACTATCACGCCCCCCCCTCCCCTTATCCCGATTAAAAATAAATTTACTACTGTACTACAAAAGTATATTTAAAAGAATTACAGGTGAGGTTTTTTTTCATCCATAGGCATCGGAAATCGTAAGAATACAACCGTTTGGCAAATTTATGCAAAATTGTATGTGATTAAATGTCCCTTCCGAGAAAATCATAGGTATTACAAATACGAAGTTATGCCTAAAAAAAACCGAAAAATGCATTTTCGAAATACGCTGCTCCATTTTATTTTCAAAATATCAAAAATAATTTAACAAAAGCTTTCTCAACTTTCTGACTGCTAAAAAAGTTGTATAGCCCAAAATATTAGTTCAATCAAGTCGGATATTGCATCCATAACATCAACGGTCTTTTAGTCGTTTTAGTCTATCGAGATATCTTCTTTATACACATTAGCACCATCATTATCGCACACTGCAATCATTGTCAAACTTCAAAAAGGAATTTACCGAATTGTAGATACCTTCTATTGGTGAAAGAATTGTCAAAACAATTACATAAAAATACCTAAATATAAATAATTTTAAAGGTAAATATTTCCTAAAACACATCAGGGATTCGCCCCCAACTTAACAATCCCTTCTCCCCCCCCTTCCAGGGCGCGCCCCCTAGTTTGAGAAACACTGCTCTAACGATGGGCTTCAAATGGGTTAGTAGGGTTTTAACACTCGAAGTTCTCGACTCCAAGAATTTAGTTTTAATGTAATTTAAATCAAAAACATGAAAGCTCATGTAACAACACTAACATGAAATCTTACTCATTCGTAACGTCAAAACTGCATAATACAATATAAAAACTCATCTCACACTTTTTCAAATTATAACGAATGTTAAGCTGTAGCTCGCTGCATTCCATACTTTCCGCCACTCCGTAGACAAAGTCAGTTATAAATAGTCCATGCACTGAAATTAGTTTTGTAAAGCGTTGTTACAAGCGTTCGTATTTTACATTAATATATTAGTACCTACTATACAGGTTGTCCGATTTTCGACATTTTTTGTAGGGTATATCCGTAATTGTTATTATTATTAAACAATCTTTCACTCTGCCGTATTCAAAATAAGTTATATAACAGACTTAGGTAAAAAAGATATCGGGCCTAATCTAATTTTTTTAATAGAACACCCTGTATTTTTTAATCTAAAAAGATAATAGTTAACGAAGTTGTATTACACTAATTTTTATTAAAAGTTTATTAATTCGTCGCTATCGATTTCGGACGAGCTTCGTCCATCATCAGGCTATACTTCACCATACATGCTTTTATCTTTCACAATACTACAGATAATAACATACAACTTCAACATTCCAACATCTTCATTATTTTCATGATTCGTTTTTTACTATATACTGACGTATCGCTTGATGATGGACGAAGCTCGTCCGAAATCGATAGCGACCAATTAATAAAGTTTAATAAAAATTAGTGTAATACAACTTCGTTAACTATTAGCAACACGCTAATTGCAAAATGGAGCAATTCATCAACTAAAAAGATAAATTTTAAATTTTCTTTTAAAAAATATAACCAAAGATTGAAAATATTTTTTATACTTAATTTTTTGAACGTTTTTAGTGTTATATTTTTGACAAGAGACTTTAATATTTCGTTTGTAGATTAAAATATACGCATCTATTAAAAAAATTAGCTTATAAATTATAAACAAACTTCATTATAAGCAAACTTTGTGGACATATTTATGTATCTCTTTTAACTAAGAAAATAATTATTCTGAGAATTTTTTCCCCTCGTATCTCGTAAGCGAGCGAATATTTTCAAAGTTTGAATTTATGATTTTTATGTTCATTTTCCCTAGCTGAAACGGCCGGGAATGGACGGTTCCTGTTAGCACCTTGTATATGGGCACCTTCTTTCGAAAAATCTGAACCTTCGGTGTCGCATTTTTCTTAGTCGACAGTTTTTGTCGTCTAATTGCGAGGCAACAGATTTTCATTACCTAAACAACCGAAATTTAGTCGATAAAATACAAACCTCTTGTGTAATTATTTATAAGTGATATAGAAGCACTTACACAACTTACAGTTTTCTACATGGCAAAACGTTGCATCAAAATTGTGCATATAGCTTTAAATAAGAAAACTTAGTTCTGATCTTGTTTTCCTGAATTGCAAAGTTGATCTGCGAATTTGCTCCCCTTTCAGTTGAGGCTTAATGCACAAAATGTTGGAAAAAGACGATTTTCCATCATGCCTTAAAATGCATAACACACATCGTACGCTATACACGTATATAATTTTTAAAAGACGCGTTGTAAGTGTAAATAATTTTAAGGTGATTTTTGACACACTGAAAACGAAATTCTGATTTGGCAGACCTTTGATTCTTTCCATACTATACTAATGATAAACCGTAATGTTGGAATTGTTAATCCAGTTACCGTAGGGTTACTTACATTATGATTTTTAACCTAATGTTTTCAGATGTGAGATGTCTAGTTAAGTTAAGTTAAGAGATAAAAATCACATATTAAAAAAAGGTTCTGGTGATGACACCGATATAGTTACGCATTAAACTGTCAAAAGAGCTCATGTGCAAATGTACAATTTAGTCAAACCGAAAAGGCAGACCAAATAAGGAAGTAGTGGGAGCCATAAATCTTCCAACGTATACAGTGTTTTTAATAACATTACAGTATTGTTTCTGAATATTATCTAAAACACCTTGTGTACTAATTGATTTTTAATAGTTTATTAGACGGGTATATATTACGGATAGCTTTAATTTGTAGAAAACGATTACAATCGTTCGCGTTATTCATAAGAAAGTTATGTATAGCAATTTAAAAAGAACGTGAAAGATAATTTCCAGAAAAACTAAGCACCTTAAGTGCAGTTTACGTTATGTGATTTTGCTTACGATTTCTCTTGCGAGTTGTCCTGTTTTGGGGTCCGATCATACAGAAAACCACCAAAACAACCCCTAACAATAGGGGAATAAATAATCGTACGAAAAATCATACGGGAAATCTTCAGCAAAATCATATAACGTAAAATGCTCTTACATACAAAAATATTACTTCACCTCATCATTTAAAAATACGTATTTTGGTCATTTCGACGTATAAAATTCTGCGTGATAATGCCAAATCTAAACAAGCCAGTAGCAATGGCCTTATATTTTACCCGATTACGGGATCAAACTGTTCCTATCCAAAAGTAAATTGCAAGCTTTAATGATTACTTCACTGTGTTAGATGTATTAATTAAAATGTCTAAAATATAATTAATTTTTTTGGTGAAATTGTGCGGAATTATGTATCTTGAGGAAATTTACTATCCACGGTTTTCGTTTAAGTATGAAAGAGCAGTTCTTTTAAAAGAAGTAGACGCTCAGATTTTAATAAAAAGGTGACTTAATAAGCTATACTGAAAACATGAAATCTACCATATGATGACAAAGGAATTAATCCGTACTAAAAAACTACCGAAAAATCAATTGTATAACAGAAAGTTATTGCGGATCCACCCGTTCAGTTGTCACCTTGTGGACGCTTTCGAAACTTGATTAAAGACTATTGAGTCACCTAGGAACTGCTATAGCAGTATCCTTGGAAGTGGGAGCACTGCTACTAACAGTAATCTATATACACTACAATGACGACCAACTTGCAATAACATTTCGAAAGATCAATTACATTTCAAAAATCCACCAAAACTGTCCAAAAAGGATAAACGCAAGATTAAAAAAAACAAAGCTTACCATGATTATTTATAGATCAATTGGTAAAAAACACTTGTCACAGTATCGAGAAAAAAAAAGGTGCTTGCAGTTATTAAAACAGTATCGAACTATTGAAATGAATAGTTGCTTCAGTTCTTTTATCAGTGGTGGTCAACCCCGAGGCAACCCTTTACATGTTTGACCAATGACAGTTAGTTTGGAATAAGGGAAGTAACCTCCCACCCCCTAAAATCTTGGCTACCGTAAACGTCTTCACGCACTAAAATTTGATGAAAATTGTGGTTTACCTAGTTTTGGGATAATTTCGTCCTTTTACCGTTACGCGCGCAGTACCTTTTTGCATCCCTCCCATATACAACAAGTTAACAGTTATTTCGAGTCCGAATCGTAAAATTTTATGATTATGAAGGATACGTCGATGTTGTTTTTACATATTTTTGAATGAAAGTTTGAAATTCCGTTAGAAATTACCGATTTTACGTAATTGTTTGAATTACTGAAACTGATTGAATTATATAATTTACAAGGTGCTAACGGTAATTAGGTCGGATCTGAAAGTAGGTTTGGTAATATTAGCAACTCGTTAGGTCAGTGTTAGTAAGGATGAAAAACATCGTTAGGAAAAGCAACAAATTTTCCGTTAGCACATATGGGAATTGTTAGGATTTTGGCAATATTACGGAATTGTAACCCGATTCGTATTAATTGATCAAATACGTAAATTCCAAATAATAATAAACAATTAACCCCCTCAAACCATTTTGCATAACATTGAACAAGTTTGAAGTATTTGTAAACACATTAAGTGGACACGGTTTCTAAGTGTGGTTGTTATTTTCCGGTTGTTTTTAATGAAGTTGTACAAGTAATTAAGTAATTCTTAAAAGGGATGTTTACAGTATCGTGCTCAATGCAAAGGCCATCTTAATTAAGCAGGTTGCTGTCCCAAAGCTAGGAAACAGTTATAACATTAATAGGTAATATAAGGCATGGTTGCGACTGAAACTGTTTGCTTTTTAAACGGGTGGTCCCAAGCTGGGGGGATTAATACACTTGGTTGCATTTACATAATACTAATGCACTTCTTTATCCCGTTTAAGACAACTACAACGGCATAGAAAACTGAAACACTTTGTGAAAAGATGTCAAGGGTTTTAAGAATAATCAAAAGAGAATTTGGAAGGTGGTTGAACTTTAAGTGACCAAATTGCAAAATATTTCAAATAAATTAAAATCGACTTTCGTGAAATTTTGTTGGTCGTGTGTACAAAACTAAATTGAATTGAAATCAATTTGTCCAGTTATCGTAATATTGTATAACAAAAAAATCATTCCTTTCCTTAGACGTGAATCATCGAAACCGAATGAAGGAATTTAACTTGACACAGGGTGTTTCTGTACAGGGTGTTACATGCAGGCACTTAAAAGTACTCGAAGGAGGACTATTATAGCAAACATTTTTTCAAAGTCAGTTTTCTTTTGAAGAACCCCAATGATTCCAAAATCGGCATCTCTACTCTTTTTGTCTTAGCAACCATAACACTTGGATACTAACGGCTTCACTCACTCACGTTTTCTCTTCGGATTTTGTAAACAATTTTCCAAAATTTACTAGAACGGGTCGCGAAAACAATGTTGATTTCGAAGAAATTGGTATCTGGTAATTTTAGAGCATGAAAATAACGAACCAAAATTTGTGTCCATATTTCTGAAAATTCAACATTCAAACATAAGAAGAACTGTCAATGTTGTTTCGATCTGGCTGTTTTGGTCTTGTTTTCTCGGAACCGGCACGAAAGAACTACTTTCGCTGCTAAAATGCGTCACGAAAGTTGCAGCTCTCTCACTGGTCTGAAGCTAATTGCGTCACAAAACCGACAACCATTGTCAATGAGTTCATTTCACTAAATTGGGTTTTTGTTGTACTTGATGCGAAACCTAATTAATTAGTATTGACCTTAGCAAAAGACAATTTGACGATGATTTTGCACAAAACGGTTGTGTTCGGCAGAGTACGTAGTATTTCCGTAAATGTATTCAGTACCAATAAACGGTATCTGACTACCAATTTAATTTTACTTGAATTATTCATACAGACCAAAACATAATTTATTGTGCTCCGTGGACCAAATTAAATAAATAAATAAAAATAACACCCCGAAGAAATTCTCACTATCATTGACATGACTAATGATTTAAGTCCTCTAACATTGTTTTGGGGGAGCAAGAGTTGAGGCGAAGCTCCAAACGGCCTATCGGTTACAAAATCAAAATAATTTGAAATTAAAAATATTGGATAACTCGAATTTGTATTTACTGACCATGATTATGATTAGTAAATAAAAACAAATTACAATTAATACTACGCACAGCGAAAATTACCACAAAATACGTTTATATTGAACTAAATGTGAATATTTTTTGATTGAGAAGTTTTAAAAATAGTAATTTGCCGTCTTCGAGGTAGAAAGTAACAATACGTCAATACACATTCACGAAAAAATTGAATTCAATTCGATTTCAAGCGGCACTACCAATAATTTTCAACAGTCAATTCAAAATAATTTTCATTTTCACATACCCTCGGTGCTGTCAGTGTGTGGTTTCTTACCTGAAATAATAGATAATGAATCCTTTAACATGCACAAACACATATCCTACATACTCCCAGAAACTACATAATTGGCGACCGTGATAGGACTCATTAATAAACGAATTCATTACCTATTATTTTAGGTAAGAAACCACATAGTGAATAGCCTTCTGGACAGCACAAATTTTGTATATTTGTAAAATATTAGTTTTGAAGTGAGAAGACAGATTCAAATTTACTCTGGATTCGAGAATTAATTATTAATTAATTAGAAAAGGATGCAAATTCACAGAGTTAGTCCAAAACGTTGTCTGAATTTTAGGACGGTGAAATAGATAGATCTGTAACAAAAAGCTTACCTTGAAATTAACGGTAGCAAAAGTTCGCTAAAGCCAATTCTGATAAATACGGTGCGGTAAATCAATTGCAACGCATGCAAAAAGGCGAAAGACTTAAATACGGTTAAAACACCAAAGGCAAAATATGCAGAAGGCAGCAGAGTTTACTCTTTGGTTAACCACTAAAATACAAATTACTCCTTTCCCCATCGGAAAAATATGGGCCGTCAGAGCGCTCCTTTTGAGATAAGGGCCTGCTCAATCGGACGGGTGTTCTGTAACCCATGTAAATGTTCATCCTTAATTATACTTATCCAATAGTTGGAATGAAATGTCCAAATGAATCAGTCCAGCAATGCCCTTTTGTTCCTTGGAATGTGAGGTCAAGCGGCGCAATTGGTTATCAAAGTTGATATTTTCCTTAGTGCTTGTTTACAATGAACGTATATGTAAGAAATACATAAAACGTAAAAATTTCGCAAAGTTGAACTGTATAGAAACATACGAAGGTGTTTACAATGAACGTAATTTTTACGTACGTATATGTAAGCGATATGTAAGTCTTGCGCATAGTTGCAAAGGTTGAAAATGTTCCAAAGTTACGTACGGTAGTATGATCTTTGGTTTATTGTAAACAGCGAAGTAAATTTACGGAAACGATACGGATATGTACGAGTTTATGAAATATTTACGTATACGTTCATTGTAAACAAACTCTTAAACTGCCCGACTTTGCCGGTTTCAATCCTGGATTTTCGTGTACCATTAAAAAACTAAAACAATTAATCGATAATTAACAGATCAAAATTTAATCAGATTGATTGATTCTCTCTTCTTCCTGGCAAGAGAGCTCTCGGCGGCTGTAAAAACAATTTAAATCTTCCTATGGGAACGTTTACAAAATGGATCGATTCACTACGAAACTTACTTATTTCAAGGCCTCCTAAGAAAATTCTGCATATAACGGTCACAATTTTAGAAAATGATAATACACAGATATGTATAGGGAATGTAATAATTAATCGATGTAGAATTTTTTCCGCATTTTAAAGTGCAAAAAAATAAAACAGGTTTCATTTGAAAGAATCAACTTTTTAAGGTTGGAGGTTATAACACTTCATTAATTTTAAAACACCCTGTAGAAGGGCGATCAAAATTTAAGTCATTGGAATGTAGCATCACGTCAGGATTGTAGATTTTGGAAGTCTTTTTGAAATTCAAGTCAACGGAATGGAACCATAGGTACACGGCACTAAAAAAAAGCAGTCAAACATTAAACATTTTGAAAAATCTTGAATAACTTCAAAACCGTTGATGATAGGTATAGGGAAATGCGGTATCAAACGACCTAGATTTTCATGTAGATTTCGAAAATGTAATAAAATATAGGGTGTTCTACTTAAAATAAGAAAGTTTCTATCCACTTCCGGCACAAGTGGCACGATCATTATGAAAAACTATATTGGTATGCACATTTTCAGATTTAAATGATTAATGGAAGTCTACTTTTAGGTAACGGATTGCGTGAAACAGCCTGTATATTGATACACACGAGAGTTGATACTGCGCAGCCTGCGTATGTGCACATTAATCAACAAGGTGCCAGAGCCATAAGCTACCGAATTCAAAAAGAACGAACTAAATGTATTGTAGGAGTAGTTAAGGCCTTTGATGGACGGACAGACGCACGGACGGACGGAAAAAACACTTTTCTTTAAGAATAGCACCTTACATTTTTTTCGGGCACTAGAGTGAAGTGGAATCGAGGATTTCCTTTAGTACCTATACGTAAATATTATTTGATGGTGATCTTGAAAATCAAATTTCTCACGCCGTTACTGTAATTACTGAATAAAAGTATACAAACTATAGGTTTTGTGATAATTAAAGAAATCACTGAAAATTTTCCAGTTGAAGAAGCTATTTCTACTTTGTTGTCCTCTAAGTCACTAGAAATGTACGAGATTTTATGAGAGTTTCATTTCATGGAGGACTACAAAAGTGTTCAAAATATAGATGAAGGTGTTATTCTTACTGTTTTCATGAAAAGGTAGGTTCAAATAATTGATAAGCTTTATACAATGCCCTTCTTTATCCTTGGTTGTATTTAGACTAGAAGACTTCTACTTTGTACCGTTCAAATATTGGAAAATAGTCTTACGGTACACGGTAGTTCTTCCATTCAAATGTCAGCGGCCAACTTGACTCTCAGCCCCAACGTTTTTTACAGATATGCAATAAACAATAATGGCAATGAATTGTGCTAGTGCATGCTGTATTGTGCCTTTCAAATTTTCTAAAATAGTCTTACGGCACCCGGTAGCTCCTGCACTCAAATTTCGGGGGCCAACTTGACTCTCAGCCTCCACGTCTTTTACAGATATGGAATACACGCAATAATGACAATCAATTCTGCTCACTGTACATTAGATTCTACTGTTTAAGGATGGATTTGGATTAAGTACTATGCGATGAAAAAATAGTTGCTCGAGTCACCTTTCGAATTTTTTTTACATGCAAATTCATATATTTAACTTGAACTTCCAAAGGCGACTCGACATCAATCCTTTCTTGATCACCCGTTAGTAACTGGGAAGTATCTATACGTTGAGTGATGACCTTCAATAGGAAAATAGAACTGGATTTGATAAGACAAAGGTAAGAGCTTGTTGGCTTTTGGCATAGAGTAACTCTATGCTTTTGGTAACCTCAGTTATACAAAAATTTTATACACGTGTCTGTGTTAGCGTTTCAATTTATATGATAGCCGCGATTGGTGTAACATTGATTGCGCATCGATTCCAAAATGTTCAAGGAACATATACATGAAACGATTTTATAATGAAAAAGCCAGTCGAAATAGACCCGAAGGATCAGCTCTTATTTTGTACGATCTCGGTTGCCAATTATTTTTAATTATTTACCACCATGAGGTTGACACTTTGCACTGTCTAACGCATTTAACTATACATGTAACAGTACCTCTTTGAAAATATGGTAGTATGCCACTGGGCCAGACGGCAACGTCTGCGGTAATATCTTCAACAATTGAAGGCTTAAAATGCCGACAGAAATGTGTCTGTAAGAATTAGTATTAGGACGTTAATAATTTATGGCGTTCATTTCTACTAGAAATTAGAATATTAGTTGTATGAATTTAACGGTTCACTAACATTGGTTTTTAGTAGGTACGAATTTTTACTGTCGTATAGGTGCAAACCCTACTGCTCATTACGCTAATTTTAAAGCAATTAATTAAATTCTAGGATCACGTTTAGTTTTAGGGGTAAATCACTTGTCATCGCATTCGTTCGTCATATGTAAAAACCAGACGTGCCGATTGTAACATCCGTCTACTTTGCATATTTAAAACCGTCTTAAGCCATTCCAAATGTTGGTACAGCTACCTAGCTACCTGTGATAAAGCTCAGGGAGGTACCGTTATCTTGCAAAATGTTGCCATAACCCGAACTGACCCCATATGAATACCGCATAATAAAATTTATGCACCCGTTACATAGAAATAGCGAAAATAGGTTAAAAGGGTAGAAATCCACCCTCCGTTTGTATATGTACAGATTTGCGGAAGAGGAAGAATACAGCGGTGGTTTTAATAACATTCAAGCAAAAGTGATTGCTATGCAGTGGTAATGTAGGGTCTATGACGGGGTAAGTGTGTGAGTCAGGATGGAAAGGGTGAGAATGCATTTGCACTATATTTACTACTTGACAAGTTTGCATTGCAGTGTCCTTGCGACTGTTATTGTAACAGTTTCCTGGCATTGTCAGCTTCCGGCTTAAGGCCATCGAATTTGGTTTCTGTTTTTCATTAAACTTCTTAAAAATATGAATTTTGTTAGTTATTTATTAAAAGTAGAGAATGGTAGGTATGTGTCACGAATGGATTTAATATAACTGTAAATGGCCAAAAAGGATTGTCAAGTGCCAGGTGCCACGCGCTAAATTCTAAAGGGTTGGCTCCCACACATTTCGCATAATGTAAGGCTAATACGTTGTCAACACAGTTATTGCGGTTCGCTATTCTTGCCGTTCCTGGGAATCGTTTTGTTATAAATCGTAGGCGAAAAACGCATGTGTGTTGTGTGTGAAAGTCTTCCCAAATAAGACGTTTCGGATAATAAAGAAAGCTCCGTTTTATGTCCCAATCTATAGGTTCAATTTCACTTTGACTTCCGAATTTTTTAAGGGCGCTCGCCTAGAACTTGCCGACAATAACTGTAAATTGCGGTATGGTTGTAAAAAAATATAGCGGACAATTGCAATTTTAAGTAATAGTTGAACACGTTTATATCCAAGCTTTTAAAAAATTGGGTGATTGTTATAACGGTAGGAATTGTAAAAGAGACCTTTTTTTAAAATTTCTTTCGTCAGACAAGTTTGGGTGACACATTCAAACGGTCACAAGCTATTATACACTAAAAAACGGAAGTAGAACGACGGTAGATCAAAGCACAAACTGACCGAATTATTTAAATTTAGTCTGGCTACCATTGATACCTAAATAGAGGACAGAAAACTTACTGCATACAGCAAGGAAGAGAGAAAATCAGATAAATGGATCATATATATATATATGCAGGTTTAATTAGTATCTATACATAAACCTATGTACTTCATTGCTTGGTATAGGTAAATAATATACAGTTGATCTGCAAATTGAAGCAGAAGAATTTCATGATTGAAACTCATTGGCTCATATTAACTGAAAATTGAATTGTTCGTCCAAAAATAATATAATATACAGGGTGGGCCATTGGTGCGTTACATTTTACAGTTACATTTTTTAAATAGAACCCCCTGTATATTATTACTTCGATTCCTTGGTCAATTTTAGTGTAACTATGTATTATAAATGCCACAGTTTGTAATTTTTTCAACATATACCTAGAGGTCCATTAAGAATCATAAAACCTAGAAGGTCTTCCGCGCTGTACCAGACATTTATCGATGCGTTTAAAAAAGCATTCGTTGCCACGACCAAACCTAGCTGTGTTATGGCTGCGAAAGCATTACGATACGCAGGGGCGGACCGAGGTCTCAGGGGGCCCTGGGCAAATATTTTCAGGGGGCTCAACTTACATGTTATCAAAAAATATCTTCATTTCTGTTTTTACTATTTCTTCGAAATATTTAGTAAAATTACAGGTAAGGCAAACGCACTAAATATGAATACAAAGAAATAGTTATTTGTTATATAAGACGATAAAAAGACAGTTTAACCATTGAGAAATGATTAGTTTCCCTTTATCGTGGTGGATAAAGCAAAACTTTTATTATAGCAAAAACCATATCAATCATTGTAAAGTTTCTGACAATTCTAAATTTAATTTAGACGTCAAAAGTAGCTAGAAACGGAATTGTCATATGACCTGAATGTCATTGTACTCCGCATCCCATTTGAAATAAGAATGCCAGATGTCATTAGAATGCATAATTATCTGTTTCAATTAATTTCTTAATTTTGAATTACATATTTCTTTAAATGGAAATTAATCCAATATTATACCATTAACGGTGATATAACTCTTTTTGGTTTCATTTTAAAATAAAGGCCTTATGGCAGAGATTAGGTCGAAACTAATGATAATTGTTTGTTTCTTAAAGAAAAATTGGAAAGAAAAAGGAATTCGGGGTAACTTAGGATCAAATCCATATGCAAAGAGGGATCTTTTTTCTCGATCTGTAATTGTTTTGTATGAAACTAACTAATTAAAATAATTAATAATCTCCAAATGCGAAAATGGAATGTCGGAAATTATTACTTACAAAGGGAAAGCGATAGTGCTCCCTGAGACGATTCACTAGCAGCAGAGATACCCATAATGTATTTTACAGAACAAAGTGTCAAAATAGGTACCTACTCACAAAGTCAAGTTCTTTACCTTAGTTTTTACAATTGTTATTTTGAATTTCCATTTACGAATAAGATTTCATCGAAAAATTCCCTTCTTGAAGATCTTATGCCATTCTTCATATCGTGTTATTATTTTCTGCTGCACTTTAACGTAAGTGTGACAAAGATTGGGTGGATGCCAATTAGGAGCCGGCGCGAACGAATTTTTTAAGCTAAGACAGTACCTACATTTTTGTACAGAGTTAACGTATGTTGATTGCTCCATTGGTGTAACATAAGAATAAAGCATTTCTTGACTTTTTTGTATTTGCTTGCCGAGGTGGGAATCAAGCAACGAGGACGGCAAGGCGCTCGCGTTCCCCGTTTAGCAGCTAGAGGACGCCCCTTAATTGAATTGCTTGATGAGCCATAACTTTTTTTATTGACAGAACTTTACCAAAGCAGTTTTTGGTGTAAGTAGAAGAAGCTGATAAGATTAGCTAATACGCGAAATGAAATAACTTCGTCTGGCCCTTGAAATCCTCTTTATGGAAATCTATGGAACTTATACAGAGGTCAGTGTCACTTATCTACCGTACATATTCGGAGTTCTTTAAATTCTTTAAAAATGTGCTACTTTTTGCGTTTTGACCGTCCGTCCGTCCGGACCCACTGCTACCGTTTCGAACTACTTCTAGGGGAATGGTCCTAAAGTCCTGGAATTTTTTGCACTAGGTAGTCTATACCTTGGAGGTGTGCCAGACGGTCATCAAATTTCGCTGTCTAAAAGCCCCCCCCCCACTAATTATTTCCTGAGATGCTGTTTTTGAAAGTAAAACGTGCATAACTTTTACATACGACAACCAATTGGTCGCAGATGTTGCATACATATGCCTTTAGTGGTACCAAGTTAAACTTTAGAAAATGGGGAGAGGGGATAAACACCATGTTCTACCCTTATTGGTATTGTAATGAAAGGTCTCATCGAAATAAATTGGTTTGTACAAACTATAACTTTCCCCTGCGACTCTTTTTCGGGATCAGTGAGCGACGGGGCCTGAGGGGGGGAAGGGGGGGGGGGGTGAAAAATTAATTTTATCTCTCATTGTACTCTAATTAAAAGTTTCAACGGAAGGAACCGTTTTCTACCAACTACTGCCCTTCTTTCTGTCCTCTTATCAAAGTACGGGGGGGGGGGTTCATCCTTCATGGTACTCTAATGAAAGGTCTCAACGAAAGGAATTAATTTCTATCAACCATAGCCCTCCTCCTCGATCGGGTATATTCCCTATATACCTCAAGAACGGATTGTCGGAAGAGGGTACTCATGAAGGGCGATTGAGACGTCTGTAAGAAATATGTCCATTAGTGATGTCAAAACAAAAGCTATCTCGGTTAAAAAAAATGCGCTTTATCTGCACAAGAGTTGTGCACAATTTATACTTGTTATATCTTTTTTGTTCTTTTTTTAAAAATCAAATTCCAGGTGTTACCTATTCATTAAAAAGCTTACAAATGAGTTATGAGTTGCATAAACGAATCGGTAGGTAACGTATAAAGTCATTTGAATGAATGGTTCTCAAGGGAAAAAGACACATTTTAATCTCCAAGGAAATAAATAAGTTTCCTGAATGACCGCTGTCCGGTTCTCAGGACAATCTTACAAGAGAACCATTCATATTTCATAAATATTACGAAGAATAATACACAGAGATATTTTTGCAGAAATCACATAAACCCTTTGGCAACAACAGCTGCTGCTTCTACTTTCCGCTTTCTATAAATATATAGGTCAAGTTTCGGCCTCTATGTATATTTACACTAAAGCTTAGAGCTTTACGGAAATTTGGTGCACAGTTATGGGACATTTGACATAGACATCAATCATAAATATACCTACACAAAGGATGCGTTAAGTAAAAGTAAGTAAAGGCGAGTTTGAGGATTTCGTGCTCAAAACCCTTCAATAATACTCATATTTGTAAAGGCTGGTCTTAGGTCTGTCGTATGACAAGTGACAAGCGGGATTAAGCTTTTAAAAAAGAAATTTACAGTTTAAGATGCAATAGATTGTTAAAATTGGCTTTACAATACTACAATGCCGTTCTGCACTAATCGATCAAAAACGCCATTAGAACTAATTTAAAAGTTTATTAAAATCATGATGTTTCAAACTGGCACTCGTAGTCATACCTTTGAAGTTGAACAATCCTAAAGGGTTAAATAATTTCGAATTTGAAAACGCCGTACTATGGCATAGACTGAATGATTATTTTGGTTAGATGGGGAAAAAGGGTGTATAGATGTTGCAGAGTATTTCTCACGACAATTCACGTCCTAGAATCACTGGTTTCTTTTTCAGTTGCACTGCTAATACATTTTTCAGAATTGTATTAATGAAATATGTTCACAAGAAGTTGCCATTAGATAATAGAAAATCAAACTTTACGTTTTAAAAATTACGTCAAAATGACGCCCATTTGGGCGCACCATTAATCGAGGGACAGCTTCAACCTCTCGTCCTTCAGTTCTGGTATAGTCTTCGGCTTGTTGATGTACACTTTCGGTTTGATGTATCCCCCGAGAAAATAATCACACGGGGGTGAGTCTGGGGAAACGAGGGGGCCAGGCAACATCTGCGGGAAAAAGGTGGCGCCGTATCTGTAATTGACGCCCTTGATGTGTGGGTAGTCCCATCTTGTTGGAACCTTATCCTTTGCCTATTTATTCGTCTTCCGGTCTTCCCCGTAGCTCAGGAACAAGAAATGTTTTAATCATTTGCAGGTGACAGTTAGAGTTAATCGTGACCGCTACACCGCGATCAAGGAAAAAAGGCCCAATTACACCAACACTGCCTACAGCACACCATGCTGGTTCACGATGCAAGGGACGTTCATGGATATGACGGTTTGGTCTTGTGATACCCAGTACCTACAGTTTTGTTTGTTAACAAAACCGAATATGTGGAAGTGAGCTTCGTCACTCACCGTCACTGGTTAGGATAACGATGTCTTCTTCGACATGCTCAGTGCAACTGCTTGCCCCTGTAGTCCTGAAGATAGCGACCCATTTCAATATGGTAGACCTCGAACACTGCCACGATGTCCGACATTGAAGCGCGTTCGGAATCGTTTTTGAGCTACCGTCCTAGAATAGGCTCGTTGCTCCTTGCTCATCACTCCATCGATTCATGTTGTCAACTAAAGGGCAGGGAGGGTCAGGGGAACACAACTCTCAAAACAGCGCCCTCCTCAAACTGTAAATAGATGTCGGAAATACGCTGCTACTCACGAATATGTCGTCATAATACTGACATCTTCTGTTCAAGGGATGTCATCGCCATTTCAGTAGCAATGAAGCCTTGGTCGGCAGCACATCGTGTGTTGATTTAAAACAATTTCGTTGAAGGGGTCATCCTTTACTGACACAGGAACGATTTCTGTTGGTTTTCTGTTGTACTCAGCACTAGATCTGATTCACGATATAAAACGCTAACGCTCGACACCGCTCGCTTGTCGTTAGGTGCTTTCAATGATAGTGCTAACTTCTGGGACCTTGAATCCAAGGTCATCGCCCTTACTCCCACCAACACAACGCAATGCCTACTACTAAATGTAAAAGCAAAACCTCCCAACTCTCCTCTTTATTTTAAAACCATATCCTTCTCAATATATGTGCATCCTACTCGAAGTAGTCCTTTTATCAAATAATCCTTTTTGGATGACCCCGTATTTCCCGTTGTAATCAAGATGGCCGTTGTCACTAACAAAGTGTGATTGGAATTGCATCATGTAGGAAGATTCTCCCTTAGAAAATTCGATCCCGCTGGGATACGGCCACGGTCATCCCGGCGACAATTTACTTCCCGGCTTCGGTTATCACGGGCATCTAAACCCAGCGATGGGCAATCTCGGCTTCCCAGCAATTTGAACTCTGCAGGGGGGATGGAAAACATTTAAGACGAGGTAAACATATGAAGTAAATTCATGTTTATTATATTGAAACAATTCACCGGAATTAAGTTTTCTTATTTTTTATTGTATAGATATTTCTATTACTCTCGCCAGGAAAGATTGCCGGTCACAGCACACCTTGTGTCGATCTACAATCTATGTTTTTCTTAAGACGCGAGCGATTTCCGGAATAGGATCGTGCCAATGTTGTACGAAAAGTCTATTTGTTGAACATTGACACGATACTATCCCTGAAGTCGCTCACATCTTTAGAAAAACATAGATTGTAGACCGGGATCAAGTGTCTGTGACCGGAAATCTTTCCTGGCGAGAGGTTTAGATGTAATACAATCTGAATATGGATTATAGTATCAACTTGAAATTATTCCATTTATATAGTTAGGCAAAGTGTTTTGGTATCTACATGCGTAGGTCAACGGGTGTAAAACGCAATTTTCAAAAAATGCGTCTTTTACACTGTTGGCAATTGTGTAAACAAGACGGTTTATTTGAGCTTCTTTGCATATTTCAACCATAACAACCACTTCCGGTACCTAATTTGACAACCGCTTCTACAGTATAATTATCATTGTTTATGTCAAGAAAAAACAAAAGGAAAATGGGGTTGGACAGACGTTGTTAGGTGTGCATTTCCGGGAAAGTAATAGTCGCCGGGATGGGTTGTCGCCGCGAAAACGGTGCCGTGCCGGGGTGTACGTCGCGGATGTACCGGGTGACCCAATAAGACTATTCCTCGGCCATATCTCGAGAACCGTATGCATATGACTTAGGGGTAAAAAAATTATTGGGTGAATCGATCATGAAGAATCGCTGGAAAATATTTTCAAGTTCTAAAAATGAGCAACAGAGGACGGAACTGCCATCTTAAATTTTAAAATTGCATTTTCTTTAAATTTCGCATAATAAACTAAACAAAACTTTTACACATTTTTAAAGAAAACGTTTACCTATCATTTTCGTAAAAACAAAAACTCAGTTATTTCAAAAACAAAGATGGTGTGGGGCGTTCAATTGTTTTTGCAATAACCTGCTTTAACTTCTTAACCGTTATATATAGTTAATTTAGTTGAATCCTTCCCCGCCAGGGGGCTAGTTTTGACACTATGACCCAAAATCCTAAAAAAATCAAATGGAATGATATGACTTCTTCTTTGTGAGAAAGTAGCTAGGTAGGCCTTGGAAAATTAAACAAATGAAACACGATGCATTATAAAATAATATAACAGCCGTAATTTGTAAATTAATCTGTTGTGTTTAAATTCAGAAAGTGCAGTTTTTTGAATTTGTAATCTTTTCTAACCAAGAAGCATTTAATATGCTGGCGATATATTTTGAGTATTTTCAAATGCGACCATCGATGTCCACATCTCCTATGTGCGTTATCCGAATCAACCACGAACCATTGCCGCCAGCATATTAAATGCTTCTTGGTTAGAAATCGGCATTTTAGAAAAGATTACAAATTCAAAAAACTGCACGCTCTGAATGTAAACATAACAGAATAATTTACAAATTACGGCTGTTATTATTTTATAATGCATCGTGTTTCATTTGTTTAATTTTCCAAGGCCTACCTAAAAGTGTAGGGTGCTTTTCCAAACAATCATTCGCGCCATCGACAAATACCGGAAATACGTCAAATAAAATAAAATTTAAGCATTTTTATCAATTAATTAATTAATCTTATTTTCCCAATATTTGAGGTTAGGAACGAGATTTTGAAAAACGGTTTTCACTGGCCTCTTTGGGTGTTATTTGGCCACTTTTTCATAAACTTAAGACCTTCTGCAGAGGCTAAAAAAGCATTATGCGGGTTACTCTGTAATTGGGCGCAAGCCTGTTGGTGGGCCCAGAACAAGAGAGGGATAATAAATAAATAAATAAAGAAAAAGTCATATCATTCCATTTGTTTTCTTTTGATTTTTTTTAGGATTTTGGATCGTAGTGTCCAAACTAGCCCCCTGGCTGAGAAGGATTCAACTAAATAAACTATGATTCTTGTTTCCCAAGGAATGCTCTTTTCAACGATACCAAATTTGTTACAATCGATCAAACGGTTAAGAAGTTAGAGCAGGTTATTGCAAAAACAATTGAACGCCCCACGCCATCTTTGTTTTTGAAATAACTGAGTTTTTGCCTTTACGAAAATGATAAACTGGTTCTCTTTAAAAATGTGAAAAAAGAATGTTTAGTTTATTATGCGAAATTTAAAAAGGCAATTTTAAAATTGAAGATGGCAGTTACGCCCTCTGGTGGTCATTTTTAGAACTTGAAAATATTTTCCAGCGGTTCTTCATAACTTCATAACCGATTTCCCAATAATTTTTTTACCCCTAAGTCATACAAAGAACGGTTCCCGAGATATGGCCGAGGAACAGTCTTATTGTGTCACCCGGTACATCGCCGGGATGGGATGCACCGCCTTGGTGTACTTCGCCAGGAACTCTGTTCAAGTAAAATTCACGTTTAGGAAAGTTCGACCCTAACGGATTGATTTTAAGAACCTCATCCTAAGATAGTTCTTATAATTATTCTCCTGTGAACTTGGCTCCCCAACTTTAGAAAGCAATAATTTACGTGATTGAAATGGATTACGCTTCGTTTGCGCACAATTGTATTTTGTTTGCGCGCTGCCAGTTTCAAAATTACGAAGGAATCAAGTTGGGGGGGGGGGGGGCAACTTTACGACTGCCCTCCATGTTTACAAATTTGACATTTTTTTCTTGTGATTGTTTGCGCTCCCAATACCTTCGTTTCCGCCCCCGCCGTTTTCCAGTTATTCCAAATACAAAATTCCATAATTTAATTATTTGACGCTTTTTTTCCGCAAAGTTCGACTAATTCACTTTTATTTTGCGTAAAAATAGCATACATAGCATCAAATTTGTAAACATGGGGGGCAGTCGTGAAGCTGCCTTTGATTCCTTCGTAATTTTGAATCCGGCAGCTCGCAAACAAAATGCAATTGTGCGCAAACGATCAAAAGAAAAAAACCGTCAAATTTGAAAAATGGGGGGCCAGTATGGAATTTTGTATTTGGAATAACTCAAAACCGACGGGGGCACGAACGAAGGTATTGGGAGCGCAAACATGTGCAAACGAAGCATAAACGATCGCAAGAAAAAAAAGAGACATTTGTAAACTTGGGGGGCAGTTGTGAAATTTGCCCCCCCCCCCCCCGAACTTGATTCCTTCGTAATTTTGAAACCGGAAGCGCGCAAACAAAATGCAATTGTGCGCAAACGAAGCGCAATCCATTTCAATCACGAAAATTATGGCTTTCTAAAGTTGGGGGGCCAAGTTCACCCAGGTCGCGGTGACTTATATTTGGGGGTTTCCTGAACGCGAATATTCCGCAGGAGAATATTACGAGAGCGAGTTTTCCAGCGTGATTTTACCGCACAGGGGAAGGGGGGGGGGGAATGTAGAGTATTCATTTTTCAGTTTTCTTGTAACAGGTAACTAGCTGTAATTACAACAAACTTTGTGGCAATAAAGAATATAAGAATTTGTTGTTTAATTTAAGGTAGCTCTAGGTACATTATTTCTTAACAGGAATCACATGCGACAAATCGTATTTTCCTCGAACGCACTTCAGTTTAACACCCGGACAATCTTGAACTTTTCCAACTCTCACAAGCACAATATTATGTTCTTGCAAATTATGACCAATTCCGGGTATATACGCCACCATCTCCTTTCCATTCGACAATCTGACTAAAACGCACTTCCTGTTCGCCGAATTCGGTTTTTTTGGTTTCTTAATTAACGTCTTCAGCACGACTCCCTTCATAAACGGATTGCCATCCAGCGGATTTTTCGATTTGCGTGTTTTGAAATGCGGACCTGTCCGATGCATTCGCGCGAGTGACGCCATGGATCGTTCTGCAAATAAGGAAACGTGTAAGTAATTTAGCCGCAATTCCGCCAGGACAGCTGAAAGGGTTTGCCTAATTATCAGTGCAAGCTATTTGTAAAGGTGGCGTTTGCAATTTACAGAATTGAGAACGACGTGGCAAAATTAACAGCTAACAGTTCCATTCACGTATACAAAATGCAATAAGCAAAATCCGTAAGATTGCGATCAGCACGCACCACTTTTGTTATACTAGTTCAGGGGTGTACTTTTGACCGAAAGAGAATAAGTAATTTCACTAGTATTCAGAAAACTAATCACATTAATCAATTGGTAATTAGTGTTTGATCCGTCAATTTACCATTTACGTCATTTAGTTTCTTTCGATAATGAGAAATCAGTGCTTGACCGTCTAATTTCGACCAATACGACTCTGGACTAAATCTCTTCAAATCACCCTTTAGAGACTTAACTGGCAGGTGACGCATCTTGGACAATGTCCAGCACTGACAGATGAATAGCGCAAACCACAAAGCGTTGCTCACATCACGCTGTATTGCACCAGGAAATGGGAAAATATGTCAATAGGATAACTTAGCTACTGACCAGTGGCCACACACGCATTTTTACAAGAACTCTTAATGCAGAACATGACTTACGTACTAACATTGCGGAGATATGTGTTATAAAAAAGTTCAATTTTCGGCTTCACGTCGTACCACCTCACCATTGAAATAAATAGGTTATTTATAGTCACGCCGCTCAATCAACACGGCTTAGTATTTGTTTAAATACATGAATAAAAAATGTATTCTGAAAGTATTTAAAAAAGTGCACATATCCGAAGAACCCACGAACTGAAGTTCGTAAAGCTTCACTGATAGATTCCACCAATTACGCCATTGTATGATGTGAGAGTATTGAGATTATCCAAATAAAGCCAGGGCGTACTGAACCATTTTAAAAAATGTAGATTCGACCAATGATGTTTTGCCCTTCAGCATAACATATATCTCAAATTTGAGCAAAATATCTCAAAATCTGCATGATATATAGAAATAAGTAGGTATGACTATCGATATAAGTTTATGTACCTATAGACATAAAGAAAAAAACTTAAATTTTAACACCCTGTGGATCAGTAACGAAAAGTTTGAGGACCTGTTTATATAAACTTTTAGTCATAGAAAAAGCAAAAAGAATTCCGTATTTGAGAACATCCTCAGAACCCCACTCAGTTTCGTGGATGCCTAAATCTCTGAAAAATTATTCAAAAAGTACTGGCCTTTGATCGGAATTTAACGAATTCATCACGAATAATTATAATAATTAATAATATCATGTAACGGATTTTGTTGCACGCCAGTCTACTACTGTCACTTTGTCCGCCATCTTGGATTTTATTCGCGAAATTAATTTAATTCACGAGGTCAACTCAGGTCATTTAAATTGATCATTTTGGCCTTAATCAGAAGATTATTTTGATTTTTGAGATTATACGGGGTGTCGCAAATTTTCATTCCGATGGAAATCGATGGGTCGAAAACGAGGCAAGATCGGACGTATGTTTATCCAACAATTTATGCTTGTTTTGACGTACCGTATTTTGGAAATGTTCTGCGATAGATTATGACGTATTTGGTAGTGGTCCATACAACATCTCTATTTATTTATTTATTTATTTATTGTCCCCAGATTATAGGTCCTCAACAGGCTTTCGCCCAATTACAGAGTGGGTCACTCATAATGCTTTTTAGAGGTGCCCCTGCAGAAGGTCTTAAGTTGTTCTATACTACTCCGGTATTTACCTTACGAATTAGGAAAACTGGACGAAAACCTAATTCGACAGAATGCTCGAAACTGATCTAAGGAAATTCTCATCTCTGCCACAGACGAAAAATTTAGGTACCTCGATTCAGGTCCGAACATCCGACCTCCTGGTTAGTTCAAAGACCCATAATTGGTATACACGGTGTTTCATAATTGAATGTCAATATTTAAGGGGGCGATTTTTGAGTCCATTTTAACAAGAAAACTGCATATGAACCTGTCCTAAACGTCTTAACTTTTGAGATACAGGGTGGTAAAGTATTCAAAAATAAATCATTTATTATTAATATCTGTAATACCACTTTAGATTTTTAATGAAATTTGGCATGTATGTACTATGTATCCGGAGGCATTTTTAACATACCACATTTTTTAATTTCCACCAGTGGCGTTCGTACGGAATTTCACATGCTCATTTTGGCAGACATTGATGGTACGCCACTGATTTCTCTAAAAAAAACCGTTTCTCTGCATGACCATGACAATATCAAGCAGCGAAAAAGATTTTCTTTTTAAAATCGTGCGTTGAATTGCAAAAATCAAGCGATCAAATCTGCTCATGCTTCGTACTTCGAATTTTGCAACTTTTCCAATAGAACATTAAGAAAACTACCCACTTAAGTAAAAAAGAATTATTACTTATCATTGCAGTAGGATGTGCCTGTCACAATTATTAATTCTGTTGACGAGTTTTTATTTTTCTAAGCGAAAACCGTGCACCGGATTGAAAAAAAGAAAGGGAACAAATTTGCTTAGAAATGATTGGGGTTTTCAAGAATAATTTTTATTTTCAGAGAAATCAGTCGCGTACCATCAATGTCTGCTAAAATGGCCATGTGAAATTCCCTCGGAAATTCCGTACGAACGCCACTGAAAATTGAATTTAAAAATTGAAATTAAAAAAATGTGGTACGTTAAAAATGCGCCTGGATACATAGTACATACATGCCAAATTAAAATATCTAAAGTGGTATTACAGATATTAATAGTAAATGATTTATTTTTGAAGGTCATATCTCTCTCAAATAGTGGTCATGTTCACAACCCTATTCTCCTATCCTAACTCAACTTCATGTAAAAATTCATAAGATGAATTTCGAGTGCCGTCAAAGTTATCTCGCTCTCCTCTTGACAATGACTTTCAAAACTAAATAGAAATCTCAGAGATTAACGATGCCACGATCTTAGAAATTAAGTCAGTGTAAAGCTCAAAGGCTGCTCACCGTTCACAGTCCAAAAATTCCTCGCGATTCAAATGTTCCTTATCAAAGTAATCTTGAGGTGTGAGATCAAGGCGAAGTTAAACGTTTCTGGGAAATTCCAGATATGATGATACGATTCTCCAATCCCTCGAGACAGCTAATTTCACTGCGCCCCAAGGAAATTGACCAAAAAGTTACCAAGGCATCAGGAAAGCACAAAATTTAGATCCTCTACAATGTTCGCATTTTTCGGCATATTTAAATGTCGTCTGGTAAACATACAATACATATATTATTAGCACTTAATTCAAAAGAATGAGAGATTTACGTCCACAGTGTATAAAACACAGTTTAGAGCAAGGGCTATTTTTCTTTGCAAAAAACAATCTTGAATTGCAAATGTATTCATATGGTACAAAACAGCGCCAGTAAAGTTAAGAGCTACATAGAAACATTTTTAATTATACTTAGATTTAATGGAACGAAATTAAATCCTTTATTATTTATTTGTATTTCTAATTTGTTTGATTTTGCATATTTTCCCCTATCAAATTAATTGGAGACAGACCACTGTCTGCATCATACACTACGCAACACACCTTGCAAACTGTATGATGTGTTGCCCACCTTTGTAAACACTTTATGAAGAAATTGATGTGAGAATGCAAGTGCATGCTTTTAATTAGAGCTTCTTAAATAATTATAAAGGCAGGCCCTTATGGCACAGTTTTGTGATAAAAAATCAAGTGAAAGGTATTTCCTATGGCCTAAGATTAGATACACGCTGTACCCAAAGTAACGAAAAAAGCAATGTGAATTTAAATCTGCTGTCATCCCCTTAAATCATCCCGATAATAGCATCTAATATTATAGATATATGTCAAGGAAAACTGCTACAACATAATTTACATTGTGTTTAGCTATATCAAATAGCAGAGCTTGTATGTACACAAAATCAAATTAACTTTAACCATATCTCATAATACTATCATTTCGCAACGTAAACTGCAAATTTACACAAGTTTATTTCGATGTTACTAAAAAAGAGTGAAGTAGTTTAAACTCGTTTGCCCCATTGCAATGATCTTTCCCACTATTCGAAAAGACTTACTAGAGCAATAATAACGTATTCATGGCCGCTACTTTCATAGTTAATCAAGTTCGAAGATGTATGTATCATTGGAATTACATAAGTAAATGATACTTGAAAATCTAAAACAGTAAAGTTGTTAAATGTAAAGCAATGACCTACCTTGTGTTGGAATAAGATTCAGTGGAGAGTTTAAATTTGAAATACGAAATGCAAGACTGTAAGACTGCGGAACTCGGACAGACGTTATAATGCTGCTTGCAACATGTGACACTTTGCAGACCGCTTGTCGTAGAAAATTCATCTTAATAATCTAAAAAGGAATAGAAATGAAAGTATTAAGGATTATTTTTGTTATTTAACCTTATTAGTATGTGTAGAATTAGAGGTTATGTTCACTTCAGCAAAACAGAAAATATGGTGTATTTGTTTTTAGGTGTTGCCACTCCTGTACAATATACAGGATCGAAATTTTAAGAAACTCAATGCAGGGTGGTCAATCAAAAGGTACCATCACAAAAGGCGTAAAAGTAATATAACAATGTTGCTGCCAATGTCATTATTATATGAGAGGAATAACTACTAATTAGGGGTTTTAAATTAACGATTTTATTTAAAATTATCTATTTACGGGCTTACTTCACATAAAGGACTTTATCTGTCTGTCCATCCGTTGAAACTACATTTAGTTTTGTCTATTTATAGACTACGCTGTTCGAACTGTTTTAAAGTAAGGAATTGATACGCGGACAACGCCATTCCCAATATAGGCTCAAACGGCACTATACCAAGAAAAACGATATTACTACAAAATTCCAACTTAAAGAGCACTAATTGTATGGAATTTAGTTAGTGCCGATTTTCAATGATTTTTATAAAAAGGAATTATGTGGTTTCAAATTTTAGCGCATCCCCGTAGACTGCGAAAGGGGCTGATGCCAGCCTCCGCAGAGCGTATAAAATTATACTTTAACCATAGTCTTTAACTCGCTGTTGTTGCAACCATTTATCGGTTACTTTCAACAATAAATTGGCCGGCGATGAGATGTACTGGAAAAAAACAAATTGGAGCCATTTAATCACTATTTAGTTAAGAAAGTACAAACATTAATTTTTTATGAAATGAGGCTAATTGGTCTAGACCTCATATAGTGCTTAACATACATTCTGCAATGTAAATTGAATTATGTCGTTTATTTATTTGCAATTAACTAACAATAAATATATAAACAGTCTTAAAATGGCTTAATTATTATTATTTACCACTTACAATTTATAACATAACACGAGCGCATCGAAGTTGGAACTGAACTGAAATAGGCTAGGTACATTTTGATTATACCGGATGGTGACTTGAACTTGAATTTTAATAGTAATTTTTTCATTTCTGATTATGGCTTCCCTAATTTAGGTTTTTTGTAGAGAAAAAAATTACGAATCCATGCTTACTATAGCTTTTAATTTTTTGAACTTTGAAACCAAGAAATTGGATAACTGAAAACTGGCACTTTTAAGAAAATCAGTGGTGCCATGGCACTTTGAGACTAATGGCAAATGTAGATGCTTTTGTTTGATTTCATAATTCCATGGCGTTACCGACTTTATAAACTCCACAGTTTTTAATTTTTCAGTTTGTGAATTTATAAAATAGGATGCAATAGTATGTAACGATTCGTAATGTTTTTCTCTACAAAAAACCTAACAGATTTTATTTCTAAAATAATTAGGGGAGCCAATAATTGGCAATTAAAAAATTACTATTGAAATTCTTATGTTGCGTTCGTCAAGTCACCACCCCGTATAGTAAAAGCAATTGTTCTAGAATGTTCTTAGATCGCTCGGAATGTTCTAAAATAAACACCTAATTTTTCTCGGTAGGATTGCGTCACGTTCGCCTTCGCTCTTTATCACCGATGAATAACCTTTCATGGCGCCTCGATGTCTATCGGGATTTCTGGAACTTGACGTAAGAAATACTCCGGTAGCATTTCTTTGTCACCATGCTGCCGTTGCAGTGAATTATCATAGTAAGTGCAAAAGACAAAATATGAAAATAACGTAAGAACTTTATTTAAATGTGCTTATTTACATACAGTACCTCCACCTTAAGCGGTTTATCAGCCGTTGTACGTCATCAACAAAGAAAAATGCTATGCTAATATTTATCCAAGAGCTTATTATGTATTGGCATAGTATTTAAAAGAATCTAATTTTGGACCTAAATATTGTGGGCCTGTTAGGAAAAGTAATCTGTAGACCAGCAAATATACCAACAAGTACAAAGTGTAATCGGAAACGATTTATATATAGCGCATTTCATTCCGATATTATTCTGCATTAAAAGTAAGGATGCATTCGTCGAGTTTTCAAAGAAATTAGTGCATACTTATTAGTGTATGACTTTTGCATCACGTGGTCAAAATGCACGTGGTAACCCTTTTTGGACATAGAAAGAATGCGTTTGGGTGTTTTCCTAATAAAATCGATTAATAGAGACACTTTTACCATCTCTTGGTCATGCATAAGAATGATTCATTGTTTAGAAAATATCTATAAATAATTTTAATACAAAATAGTTTTTTAAAGGAAAGGTATTTATGTTATACGGTTCTATGTCCATAAATTCCATAATGTTTATGAGCCGCGCGTAAATAAGCTTGCCTGTCTCACAAATAATAAAAGAACGAAACTAACTGACTTTGGACTGGATTCACGTTTTGAATGGATATATTGGAGTGCTGGTAAAGTCGAGTCAATGAAGGATAATTTGTTTACGATTGAAAATCCCATTGTGGCGATTTCGTTTGTCGAAAGCAACCAAAATAAGCAAGGTAATTGTTGCACTTTAAACTCTGCAGACGTACGGCACTGAACGCAATTTTAAAGTGGGTAGATTGGTAGAATTTTGTTTATATAATATCATAAAAATTCCTTTAAAAAATGTTGTTTTGAAGATGTAGGTATTCAGTGTTCCAGACCAAATTTCCACGCTGTATATTCAAAGGAGATCCTCTATAACGCCAATTTGATAAAATTGTGACTACTCCGCTACCCTATTTTGTGCATTAAGGGCGGTACGGTACTTAATCCGGCATCGTGCCAAAACGCGAATAACCTTTGTGTTCATTGTAACAGGTTTCGATTTGCCGAAAAGTCGAGCACGTGATGCAAATGTGGGATTCGTATTGGTTAAGAAGGCACACTTTCCACAAAAATTGCGGTGTTAAAAAGGGAGTCGTTTTCGCGTTTGGAACATAAGTGAAAGTCTGGTGGGAGAGCGGCCTTTTTACTAAAACCTTCGAAGAAAATCTATGCCGGGCGAGCGCTACTTTTATCGATCGCATATTTTTTATGTTTGTTGTATCGTGTTTTTTGGAAACTTTAGTTAAACGTTTCTGGGAAAGCGAAATAAGTAAGATTTTGAAAATTTGTGCTTAAGAGTTACTCTGAAGACCGACTCGATGTAAAATATTTTCAAAATAGTGAAATTTCAATTCTTTGGGTACCCACATGTCGATACCTACATTTATGGTTTTTTAAGTTATTTTGACTTTTATTTAAAAAAAATGGCGGATGCAGACGTTACCTTCAAAATTTATTACTTAATAAATATATACAGTTTAATTCTTTAATTCTGTCACAATGTCTAAGTAATACACAAGTAATTATTAATTGTAAATCATAATAGAACAGCCATTTCTTAAAAAAATAAGTTTATTATTACCTTCGCGCCTTTATTGGAATAATGTACTTTACAAGTAATCTTTGCTGCTCAGGCACTAATACTTCTCAAACTTTTTTATGGTAATGTTCTATTATTATTTTTGCCATTGTTAGCAATAAAAAAAAATAAATTTACTACCCTCACTGACTTTGCTGACACAACAAACAGATCACACTTTTTAATATCAAACACTCCATTGTGTGATCAACCAAAACTTTCCCTATTTGTAAAGGGCAAAAAAAATCCGTTACCTATAAGACCATGGCCCGCTCCATATCCCACCGTTTCAAAATCTTTGTGACCTTGAAAGTCCAACTCCTCGTGGAGTTCCCGATCATTTTTTTTTGCCGATGCAAAAAGCACGATCTCTTTATGTGCCGGGATGTAGGCATGGTTGCGGACGTATCCTGGTACCCAAGCGACCGTTGGATGATCAAGTGGTAATTTTGTTTTCGTCTTGCCCATGTGTCGCGCCAAGAAAACATTTGGGCGATCGAATGAAATTAGTCCTACTTCTAGCGGTGATCGTCTTTCATTTATCGGGGTTGTATTTGCGGGTATGGAAGCGAAAATTAAAACCACCAGAAACGCAAAAATCTGTAAAAACTGTGACAAATACGTTTATTCTACGATTTAAGATGTGTTCAAATGAGAAAAGTAGGTCATGGGTGACGATTACACCAATGGCTTGTAAAGTTAGTGGAATGAGGACGAGTACTAGAGATTTTGATAGCTAGGTACGGATGGATGCTTGCTTAATGAGCATAGGAAAATTATATAAACATTTATTACCTGCTGATATTTGTGTAACTGACGAGTGGAGATCGACATCTGAAGTTAATTGCCGTTAAATGTAATTAGCTACGGAGGAATATTCTCATAACCTCACAACAGTTGTTAGCAATTAAACTTATTACTATCGTTGACTCAGGTCTCATGGTATGATTATGATAATTACATTACTTGAAACAGATAATACTTGAATATTGTCAAAGTTGGTAGCTTGGGAGGGTTGTCCCACTTTCGCGTTATTCGCACGGTTAGTTGTGGAGGTTAAAATCATGTGTATATGTATGACAATTAATTACTTTCTTTTAATGCAATTGTGTCTTTTAAACCTCGAAAGATGTGCAATTACAAATACACACGTTAATTAATGATTAGAGGATACATACACTACACATGCATTTCATGCAAGTTATAGAAGATTGTTAACATTTTTTTCGTAGGTACATACACACACGACACTTTTTGCTTTTACTTGCCACTTTTAATGGCAAACTGATTTTTCGGTAATTATTTCCATTTTTAACTAGGAGTAAGCGAATCTACAAATACCTTTGGCGCATGGTTGAGCATGACACCTAAACTAGATTTAAAGGTCCTTTTTTATAATTATTTTTTCAATTTGTGGTTATAAATTCCAAATAAGCATAACACATTAGGTTCGCAGTGGAGTGGAAGCTCGGCTGCGGTACTGAAGGTCCCTGGTTCGAATCTAGGTTTAGGGTCATTACATTTGCTTTAAATTTTTATATAAAATCATAGCCGACTACTAAAAAGAGAATCCGAAAAAAATGGGATCAATTCAATGAAACGAGAATATGTGCATTTGCATTTCTATATGTGCAGTTGTACGTAACTTAACTTTTTTTTACAGCGCACTAAAAGAAAGTCCCATTCTTTTCCTATGCACTGGTAAAAATGGGTTGCCATAACTGCAACCGTTTTTAATTAATGCATTTTCAAGGTACCATCTGCATCCGCCATTTTTTTAAAATAAAAGTCAAAATAACTTAAAAACCATACTTTGTAGGTATCGATATGTGGGTATCAAAGGAATTGAAATTTCACGTAGAGTTCAAAAATGCAATAAAAAATGGAGGTTTCCATTTAAAATAACGAAGCTACAAGCTACCTCCCGTATTTTCGGAAGTGCCACCATTTTGAAAATATTTTACATCGAGTTGGTCTTAAGAGTAACTCTTAAGCACAAAATTTCAAAAATCTACTTATTTCACTTTCCCAGAAACGTTTAACTAAAGTTCCCAAAAAAAACACGATACACAAAAACTACGCGATCGAAAAAAGTAGCGTTCGCCCGGCATAGATTCTCTTCGAAGGTTTTAGTAAAAACGCCGCTCTCCCACCAGATTTTCACTTATGTACCTCGCCAAGTTCCAAACGCGAAAACGACTCCCTTTTTAACCAATACGAATCCCACATTTGCATCACGTGCTCGGCTTTTCGCAAAACGAAACGTGTTACAATGACACAAAGGTGATTCGAGTTTTGGCACGATGCCGGATTAAGCCCCGTGCCGCCCTTGATGCACAAAATAGGATCGCGGAGCAGTCACAATTTTATCAAATTGCGGTTATAGAGGATCTCCTTTGAATATACAGAGTGGAAATTTTGTCTGGAACACTGAATACCTATATTTTCAAAACAACATTTTTTAAAGGAATTTTTATGATATTATAAACAAAATGCTACCAATCACTTTAAAATTGCGTTCAGTGGCGTACGTCTCCAAAGTTTATATTTTTAAATAGCAACCACTATTTTTGATTATCTATTTTTAAAGTGCAACCATTTTTTTTATGTTATATCCAAAAAGGTGTCTTTAAAAAATTGTACTCCTTGACCATGCAGAACTACGCCACTGACCATAAATTTAAAAGCGTATCTGGATGCGATTAAAGTTGGAAGCGCTTCGTTACCAAGGCCATCACTACGAAAATGTGTTTTAGGAAAAATAGAAGGTGCCAAGTAGTGGTTTAATTTGTAGATCCACCCGATAAAGAAATCAAGATACTGTATATAATTTTCCGTTTGCAGCCGTTCCCGTAGAGATATTTTAATTGTTTTTGTAGCATCTGATCGCCCACTGCATGGCGAAGCGAGTGAAGTTCCGTTAATTATTACTTGTTACTTTACTAGCAGGTCTATGTTTCCAGTGGCATATTAAACGAGCATTAAAACTGCAAGGGAAGGTTTACGCCGGTATCAGTTTGCCTGGCCTGAGACATTGCAGTGGGTGTTAATTAAAAGTATCAGTTTAGAAATTTCATTTAAGTGACCGTCGATTCTTCCATGAAATCGCCGAATTTTATAAAAGTTGTTTAGTGGGGATCTTTTTGCCGTTTGCATCTTCGAAAGTTACGTTCTTAAATCATCGATCTTTTGCTGTTTTGTACCTTTACGGGCTCGTCTCTTTAGAATGTTTTCACTGTTCCGTTAACTTTAAAAATAAGCATTTGTTATCTTTCTTCCGTTAATGGTAAAGGTATTGCTTTGATTTTTCCAGCATTTGATTTCCCGTAGCTACCGCTAATTAATTTATGCCTTGTTGGGTGCGTTCCCGATAGGGCAATCGTTACCGTGTGCGCCATATTATTGTAATTCTTCGGGTTTTAATAAAATTCTTCGGCATTTCCGGTTTTTTTTTAATTCTGTGCTTTGGAATTTGTTTAATTATTTTACTAACTGTACAATACACTGTCCAAGATAATGATGTCTATCATAGGGATCTCCATAACTATTTAAGACACGACGATGGTTAAATTAGGAAAAAGTTGCGCGATTAAACAGTTATCATGCTGTAAAGAAAACCAGAAAATTCCGATTACCTCCGAAGATATGCTATAAAAATCGAAATTTGCCGATTTCGTTTTTATTTTTTCCTGATGTTATTGGAGCTGATACAGAAAAATGAAAACACTTTCTCATTGCCACTTTTTGAGCTCTACAATACAGCATTGAGAGATTTTTAATACAACGTTTCGTTCAGGAGAAATGAACTTTTTTTTGTATGGCCCGTAAAACGTAGTGTATTGAGTAGAATTACAAAAAACAGAAATTGTTGGTTTCAACAGAATGGTGCACCCGCGCACGACGCTCTAGGCGTGTGATAATACCTATCGGACCAATTTCCTGGAAAATGGAAAATATATGTCCAATATGTATTCTCGCACGATTAGGCGATGTGCGCGGGTGCACCATACTGTTGAGACCAACAGTTTCCAACGGTTATTTCTTTTGTGTGCCGTACATCGTTGTATTGGTAATGAACAATGCTACTCAATACAGTATGTACCTTTTTTAAGGGCCATATATAAACATAAAGCACAAAGTGACATTTTTTTTTGTATTAAAACTGGTTTGTAGAGTGAAGCATTCCTCTTATCACTTGTGTTCTTTCCATCGGAATAATTTGAAACGTAATGATTCTTTCATTTGCAGTTATCAAATTTTCAAAAACTCGCTTTGTCTCGTTGCTTTCATGCACAAAGATAGCCGAATACTCAAATACCCATGAGCTATTCATTACGTCCTTCTATACGTGTTATAGTTCTTGAAAGAAATTAAAGGATGAACGCAAATTTTGAGACCTTGTTATGGACGTGGCTCTCAAAGTCTTGGTCTCCTTTACTAGCCAACCTCTTTTTGGACATCCTTAATTATAACATACTGTATACTAATGTTATGTACCACACAAGTTTTACATGTAATGAACTCTTTCACGCACAAACCTAATTTAGTGTTGTATTCTGTGCAAGAGTTGCATACTTTATTGGCGATGATTAGAATAATTGAGTAGTTTATTAGCTACTAATATCTCTTGCACAAATTCTTATTGATTTCAGTCTGAATTATAGTACAGTTTAGGTATATGATAGTGGGGTACTAAATCTCGTGTGTGAATGAAATACATTTCAGGTTGCGTCTATCTTCGAGTTTTGTATACCTAAACAGCAAAGGGTACAAAATTCAGTGCAACTCAAAAGTATAATTTCTGTTTGAAGTACCACTTTTCAAACTAATGGATTTAGTAACTTTGTAGCTTATTCGGAAAAGTTTTAAACTTTGACATGCAGCGTGTAAATTCTTAAAGTATTCCCCAAAGTTGCTTCGAAACACGATTTGTAATAGTGCTGTAGTCGTAATTACAGTAGCTAATGAAGGTTTTCACCAAAAATGTAAGTTGTAAGTAGTTTAAGGTTGACAAATTACACAATTTTTACAAGTACTTTAAATGAATGCCATCTAATGATATGACTGACCGCATGCAATAAAATAAACAATACTCTTTCCAACTTCCTTTTAACCTTACGACTTTTGCAACTATAGGTAGTCCTTTGGGGGGGATCGATTATTTTATTGAATGGATTTGGGTATAAATGTCAGGTGTATTCATACACCCTCGTCAGATTATACCATCAAGTTCTAAAATGAAGCTATTGGTGAGTGCGACTAATCAGTGTGGGATTGACCATATACTTAGATGCCACTTTCGTGCACAAACTAAATTACCCTTCTGTTTTTAAGGTTCTCTTTTTCGCGTTGATTGGACTATCGTGGGCCGACGAGGCTTTAGATGGTGCAAAGAGGACTACAAAACGCGGCATTTCGGGATACGGATATGCGAGTGATTATGGTTACGGACATTACACGCCATTAATTGCGGCGCCTGTTGTGACCAAAGTTTCGTACGGATATAAGCCGTATTACGGTGGGTATTACGGTCATGGATTAGGGCACGGATTGTACGGGCATGGGCATGGATTGTACGGGCACGGATACGGATTAGGTCACGGCTATGGATACGGACATTACTACCCCTACTATGGATATGGCCACGGGTATTATGATCTTGGACATAGCTATTACGGACTTGGGCATGGTTACTATGGTCATGGTTTGCACGACTGGTGGTGATACACTCAACATTTTTAATGAATTTGTATTTATATAGACTAAGTTTATAATAAAATAAAAATATAAAGCATACATGTGTGGTTTACAATTCTATCGCGAATATCCAAATTTCTAGGGATTTGTCGAAGGTATCTTGCAGATGCATGAGATGATAGTATAAACAGTTTTTTATCTGGAGATTGGAGATTGGAGGTTCTTCTTGACTTTTCATACTTTTATTGGCAAGTCTTGTAATACATTTAAAAATTAATACAGATTTCGTTTAATAAAGGCTCCACCAAATTATTCTAAAGTTTTCATCAATCCTTCTAAGATTTCTTCAAGGTCATTTTTCAAGGTTTTCCTTTTCAAGTTCATTTTATGTTTAATTTCGTGTTAAATGTGTTTAAAGTTCTTTTTTAAGTTCACCTATGCTCCTTGTGTAGATTCTTCCAAGTTCATATAAAATTGTTATCAATTTGATCCCATCAGATTTATTTCAAGGTAACCTAAAGATCACCTTTTCAAGTTATTCTTAAAAGCTCTCCTCAACTTCTTTTCATATTCCCTACCCTTTGTTCCTCTCACGTCCACTATTCAAATTCTTCATCAAGTTCATTAAGCTCCCTTATGTTTTCGCCCCTCTAATTCCAATGAAATTCTTTTGTTCAAGTTCTCTTGAAGTACATTTCACGGTCCCCCTTTGTAAATAAACATCTCAAGTTTCTTGAAAGTTCTGGAATAAAGTAGCTGAGCTGCCGGTTCACTTTATGGGTGATAACAGATACGTTAATAACAATTTAGGTGGTCAGAGGACCAAAAGAATCATATTTCCGAAATAAACTAAGGGTGTAAAATGTTTAGGAAATTAGGCATCAAAGTTTGGGTTTTACTAAAAAATATTGACACATTTGGTTTTTAAGCCATTTTTTGAGGAAATGACCATACGTTAGTGACCAGGTAGCCTAAAACTTTTGCTCCTTTTTAACCCTGTAGGGGAATACGTACGCTATTAAAAAATGTACGTTTGGTTTTTAGGTTTGGCTTTCTGTTTCGTAAAGATTTTTTCAAATTTTCTATTTTCCAGGAAATTTGTCCGATAGGTATTCTCGCACGATTAGATGTCCATCAACTTAACAAGACAACTTAAAAAAAATAGGCGATGACTATACTAGCATTTTTCTTCTTTTTTGCCGTTAATTATATGTGGAAATAAAAATTTTGCCGCTCTCACACTTTTCTCGAAAACTGATGTCTCTAACTCAAACACTGCATACAAATTCAAATGAAACAAACCAACTCGGTTCTTATTTCGTAAATAATCCCCAGATTTACTTCATAAATCGAAATAATTATCATATACAGAATATTCCGTCAGTATCCTTATTCGAAGAAGGGCTATCCACCCAGGTCATATTTTAACATTCGATGATCGCATTCGCAGGGAACCGAATAATCCTACTGTTTCTTCCCTAATCGCAGCGGCTCTATCAACACCGCAACTGATTAGGCCTCCACCGATCTAGTCTCAGCAAGGGCTTTTTAGTTATACTAATTCCCACCTTGTAACTGGTCGCCTTCTGGTAGTCGGTTTCCACGTGCTTCACTGTTCGTACGTTAATTTGTGCAAAAACTTGGTCACATCCCTCTTCGTTCTCGCCTCACTAGGCTTACACTCTCGAAAACATTTTAAAATCAAACGCTCACAAGAACATTTTAAACCAGCCGAGTTCAGTTAAAACACGTTCAATCGCTCGGACTACGGCAAACATAACCTAACACAACCTGTTCAAAACATATAAACATCTCTGAATGCTAAACAAAATTTTAATCCAACCAAAGGAATAGTATCACTGAAATTAGATGCATTAGATGATCAATGAAACAAAATAACCAAAATTTATAGATGTTATTAATCTCAATAAATACAATACAAAGTTTGTTCAAGGCAAATGACTTTCACGGGTGGTCGATTCCTTTAGGAATATTAAAATTATGTCAAACAATATTCCTTATGCACATTTCTTCTCCTTTGTGGGGATGTGGATTCCTCCAATCATCCTTCAAATTATTTATTGGCCCCCTCTCTACTTCTCTTGACGGGTTAGGTTGTTATCTGATCATTCTTCCTCAAAAATGCCATTAGACTTTTAATTCAATCGAGGTCATTTTCAGTTTTTTTAAGGATTATTCCATAGTTTCCTTACAAACCTCTTCATTTTAATTACTCCTCCATAATTTTTTTAAATCGTCATATTACGCAGAGCCTTTGGTTTTCGTCCTTCTCCCTGTACCATTAGCGATTTGTGACGATTGTAGCTGGATGCGCTGGGTTCAATATTGTACTCCACTGACATGTTCTCATGTAATGGCTTTCTTCTCCTCCGTGAGTATCGATGGGGTGTCTGAACGCAGCCTTACTCTGTGGGTATTGGATGCTGTGCTCAAGGGGGTTGTGCTGTCGGCGGATGTTTGGTGGGAATCCGTGTTGTATGTCTGATTGATTCATATTTGATCGCTGCTTCCTGGTGTCGGTGGGTTGAAATGACACATTATTATGGCAACTTTTTTCCCTCTACAAGAGTCTAGTTTAAAATTATAAGTCGGACGTTTCGTCTCAACTTTGTTTTTCTTAAGGAAGCCATTTTCTTTTTTTTTCAATTTCAAAACGCCATTTTGTTAAGTATCAAAATACGCAACTTTGCCAAATTTAAACTCACCCACCTATCTCTTACAGTTTCCGAAAATCCCATGGTGGCCCTCGAATTTGAATCTGCCTGTAGGTATAGAGTAGGTACACTTTTTGAGCGTAAAAGTAATCTTCTCGCTTCAGGATCCTTTGCCACTTTCCTAATGGCAAACTAATGGTATCAAACACAAAACCAGAGAACTTAGAGGGTGGGTTGGGCATAGCTACACATTTTTCAGAGTTTATAAGAAAACCCAAATTTAATAAAAAAAGAAATGACTTTTCTTACGTTATTATGGTATTGCTCTGCTCATGATCAAAAGATCATCAGGATCACTAATCACAAACATTTCTGCGGACAGAAGTTTTTCATCTACTGGTCTCAATATCTTTGAGAAGGCTGAAGCAAGACCAAAAACCATAAATTTATAGATCACCAATGAAAGTCTTTGGGTGGAAGATTATGGGTTTATTAGCGCACATATTTAAAATAATGCGCTAAAGTCAAACACATTTTTTTAATTGTAAAAATTTTATATGTGCCATTGGCCTAAGTATTTTTATTTGAAAACTTTCATTTTCACTACGAATATATTTTATATATATTTTGTATATATTTTTGGACAAATACAACAACTTTTGGCAATATTTTGCTTTTTCCTGTTTGGTGTACCTACTAGATCTGGAAAATATTTCATTGTTTATATCTGGAGATAACGTCAAGCTAATGGGAATAGAAGATTAGTCTGATACGAGGTGATTCCGCAGTGTTTTCTGAATAAAAGTCTAATAAGAATTTTCCTCTAAATCAGGGATTCTCAACCTGGGGGTCGCGCGTAGATTTTTGAGGGTCGCGGTAGGTACAGGGCAGGGAGGCAGGCAGGTAATTTCGATTTCAATTTCGAATTCAACAAAATGCAAAGTGCATAAGAAAGTTGTGACAGAAACGTCGTTTTGTAGTAATTAAAAGTTACATAGTAATAGTCAGCTTCAACCGCGGGGACTTCCGACTCCGAGACGCCTGGTAGTGATACCACACGAACTCGCCTGTTGTCGAGAATATCTCTTCAATTTGCTTTATGTGTGTGATGTGGTTAATCTATTTAGTTTCAAAATGAGCAAGCAATCAAATGTTTGGATTTTTAACGAAATCTGACAATAACAACATAAATCGCTCAATGTAAACATTTAGTTTTTTTTTTGTTAATTATTAAATTTTTGTTAAATTGTCTTAATGAATATTGGACTTCATTGGAACCACTGGAAAGCATTTTGCAGTAGCTTTTCAACGATGTGTCACAAGTATGGGTTTGCCATTTAGAATTTTTGAAGAGGGGGGCAGGGGAGTTAAGGGGGTGGGAGGTTGTCAATCATAACGTCATTCTGGTTCACCCTCGATACCCCCGAAACGGTTTTGCGCGATTTTCAATATCTTCCTTAGTTTGGAAAACATGGCCGACTGCATAGTTTTAAAATTGACCCCCCGTATAAGGGCATTACATAACTGTTGTATGTATTTAACTCGCTAACAATAAATAAAAAATATTTAGTTTAGCGTGTAGTTCATTTAACTGGGTTCCTCAATGGCATTAACAATAGGATTAAGTACAAGGGGGTCGCGGTCATCAGACCCAGAAAATAGGGGGTCGCGACTCGCGATTACAAAAAGGTTGAGAATCGCTGCTCTAAATGACACCTTCAGTTTTAGATTTTTTAATCTGGCAAATGACAGTTTGTGACTGATGCAAATTGCAAGACCAAGGTATTCTACATAGATTTTTACGTGAAAAACTCAAGTGCATTGACGCCACATTTTAAAAAGTACAAAGATTTACAACCTGAGGATTATTAATCTTGTGCGTATTCATAAGTGTAGGTAACACTTTGGAAATTAATGCAAATACTTCCACGAGTATATCTCTTCAAACTTCGATATAATTGCAGGTTTTTACTTTCTGGTGCACTGAATCATAGTTATTAGTAGTTTGTTATGTGAACTAGGATGGTTTATACCTCCCGAAGGAGTCAACTATGGGAAAATTTTTATTAGACCTTTCTACTCCGAAAATAATGCGGAATCACGTAGTGAAGAGTTTTACCTATTAAAAGGATACTTACACCCTGTATATTTGTGCAAAACGATATTGTAAACATACAGTTACCAACCATAATACATACAATTTTTTAATTAGTTTATAAAATATTCGGTCGATCAAAACGGAACAAATTAGGAAATTTGGCTTTCTTTTTAATATGTTCATGTGTAATTACGCCAAAAGACAGTACATTAGGATCGCATTTTACTCATACGAGAACCTCCCAAAACATCAGGAAGGCACGTGAAAGGTGATGAAACTTGGTAAAATATGTTTTACGGTTTGTTGATTGCATAACTTGTTGCGTTTCGATGCACACGGCAAATTTGCTTTATAAATAAACAATCTCTCATTGGCGAATTTGTTATTCGTAATTGCTAAATGTAGTATATCTTGTCAATGCATTAACTAAGCTACTTTCAAAGTCCTTTCTTTAAAAATTAAGTTAGATTTTAATTCAACTTAATATTAGAATGTATAACTATATCAACTCACTAAATGTTTATCATTTTAATTGCTGGAAAGTTGGTGAGAAGAATGGATTAAGGGTATTATAATAGTTATTATAGGACACTCCCTCCCGCTGAAGGAATCGTTGATAGGTCAGCTCGTTTCTAATACTTACAATTGCAAGGCTATCTCAAACGCTTCATTAATCATGTGTGAAGAGGTCGGGGTGACACGGGGTGATGCTAGTAATACCATGTAAAGGTCAAACATGTTTTTTGTGTGCAATGCCTTCAAAATCAAATTGGTATTACATGGTGTAGGTAATACCTAGTCCCTGAAATTACATGCTGAGTTGACCTAAAAAACTCAACTTTGGCTTTGCGCATCAGCTTAATAGAAGTAATGATTTTATATTTACATCACTAAAGCAATTCGACTCGCTCATTCGGTTACAGAATCAAATTTGGGTAAGCAAAGAGGAATGCATTTTATTTTCTTGGATGAGAATTTTCGCCTCTTTCGCCCCTTAACTTGTCACAACTAGAAACAATAATTTAAATTTAAAAACATTTGCATATATTAAAAAAATTAAATTTTAGATTCAGATACAGGCCCTTTTAATAATTAAAAAGAAAATTAATTAAAGCAACTTTTTTATTTTTTATTGTCTATGTATTAGGCCTGTTACACAAAGGACTGATGATCGAATTCTTTTTCTTCTGACGTTGTTTATCGAATTGATCGACATTATTGGCACAATAATAATATTATTAATTCACTTCTAATTAAGCAGTTTTAGACATATTTCCTCAAAGATTACATTACTCGGTTACTATAGGTATTGGATGCATTATAAGAAAGTAATATGTAGATGGCGCAATATAATATGCGATACAGCTATTTCAGATCCGTTATTTTTTATTATTGGACAGTTTCCAAAAATTGTTCCGTTTGCAGCTACAAAGTTCCACAGTTCTACAAGGATTTTATTAAAAGTTCTGTTTACTTACTACTACAGTTCAAGGGATGAGCGTGACACAACATTTCATTTTTCATTCTTTCTAAACTAAGCTTGTTCTATTTGCATCCACAGTAGTTCTATAGTTCTCGATTGTTAAAAAAACATATAAGGTATCTCTTACCTTGAATTAAGTTAGACGTTGACACCAAGAAGTGAGCTCAGTTCTCGTATCCAAACCTGAAAACAACAAAAAATATGGACCTCCCAAGCTGCAGGGCACGATATATATAATTAGTTGATTAATGCTTGAAAGGCCTCGCTCTACTCGTCATCTGCTTCTATAGTTATACCACGTACGATACTTAATTGACCAACAACATTCGCGTTTCAAGGCCCTCATACATCGGTAAGAATTACGATAAGGATCACTTACTGACCAAGTTACGTTAACAATTACAATGCAAAAGTTATCTCTTGAAGAGGTATTTAACGATACGCTTTATAATACGCAGAAGTAAAGATGGTCTCCCCTGACTGGTAAAGTGTTTGGGCTAATTCCCGTTGTCCGGATGCTTCTCTCATTATCCAATTGTGCAGATGGTAGGTACAAACAACACAATGACTTCAAGGTGGCCTTTATCTCCCTGATACGAGTGACACATGTATTGCGGCAGCCTGGTAGCACCATCCCAACCACACATACCTCTAAGTTAATGAGAAGGCGCAGAAACCAATCAATACGAATACGATGCTAACAATAATTAAATTACGACGGCTCAACAGTCAGATCGGATGTTTGAAAAGAAAATTCACCAAGATAACGAATGCGTTAGCAAATCGCGGATCACTGACGTGTAAAATTCCCATATACAAATCCTCAATAACGAGATTAGTGCCAAATCGAAACAAACTATATTTCAAAATTACAATTAAAAAGCTGAATCGACAAAGATAGAGCGGCTTCTTAATTAATAGAGCAATCCACCTTATGGTATTAACCCGCCATTAGGTTTCGACCAATAAAAAGATAAAACGCAAATGGAAATCTGGGCATCTATCTAATCGCTACAAATGTTACGGGGGTCTTCCAACAAGTAATAAACCGTAAACAATAATAATCAATTGTTACTACATCATAGAAATTGGCCCCTAGAAACACCACCTCCCAATAGACTAACATTGAACTTCAAAGTAGTTGGTAATTGGTATGTATTAATAACATAAAATAAACATTAATCCGAAATTGTTTTCATGAAGCATATAGTATAAATGTAATGATGTATACTCAGCTTGACATTTAAGTTTAGAGACCGGGCGACACGTTAAGAGTTTTATTTTTCGAGAACATTTCACTTAGTTATAATTTACATAAAGAACGTGAAAGGAATTTCAATCCATTTGGCAAATGCAATTTTACAATCTTGATTCAAGATCCCACCCGTGCACGGCGAAACAGGAAGTAGACACGAGGTAATGAAGTGAGACAATCCGTTTTGCGCCTCTCTGAATTTATATTAGATAGGTAATATTGACTTGCCAGTATTAATCACGGAAGTGTTTCGAGCGTTAATTACTACGAATTTCGTCCATTCAATAACTATATTTCAAGCTCAATGGTCCAATGTACGGCTACATTTAGGAAAATTTTACGCAAATTGCGGAAATGTAAACTACCCATTTATAAAGGTGTGGCACTAACTAAAAATAATAGTGTCGTTTTATTCTAATTAGTGACTATGTAGTCCGGATTAGGGAAAGTTGTTTTATTTAAGTATCTGATACGTAGCATAAGAAACTCTGTTTCAATAATTCCTGTAAGCGTCTCGTAGTTTGATATCGGAGATGACATACAAATCTGCAAAAAAGGAGTGGAAATGCATAAATGTTAACAAGTGTCCTCTTATCGCATTTTTCAAAAAATAAAATGGACTACTACGAGCGTTTTTCCGTCCTCCCTCGATCCGTCCGTGTGAGGGACGGGATCTCGGCACTAGAAAGTCGCAGAAAGCTCGTTTGGTAGATATAGATCGTCCCATTGGTGCAGTAAGTAATGTTTTTTTCTTAAACAGTTCGAGATAATGCCAACATTTGGGCAAAGTTTTCAATTATTTACCACAAATTTCGTGGGAGAAACAGCAAAACGCCTTGACTTGATGCACAAGGTCTAGATTTTGCGGTCTACCTGTCAAATCCCCTTTTTGGATAAGTTGGTAGAGCAAAATCCTTATTTATTCGTTAATTTCGGAAACAGAGAAATGTATTGTTTTGATTCACAATAACTAACTTATGTACTCTTTCCGCTTTAGTCAATTTTTGGGCAAAAACGCTACCGCACATACTAGCAAGGGAAAAGATACTAATCTACATAATATGAAAATGTGCTATCGTCATCTGAACATGTGTGTCAACTTTTTAACGTGTTTCTACCTCCACCGTAAGGATATCTCATCTCGCTCTGCGATATAACTGCATCCCCATTCCTTTTCACTATCCCCTTATCCTCGGGACCGATAGAAATAATCCAGTCTCCTGCACAAGCATGATGGTGAATATTTAGATTAATTAATTACTTCCTCAATCTCATTTTATCTACTTGCTTTTGTGCATTCCTTGCTGGTGGCAGTCCTACTAATACTGACTTACAGTGCAAAATGGGCTAGGAACAGGAAAGAATTCAATAAATTTTCTTTCACTGATAATCTCAGAAATAACGGTTGGCAAAGTATGCGCTACGTTACCACAAACCCGCCGTATAAACGGTCAGCTAGCTCAGGGTTGGAACACCTTCCACAGCTGCAGTAGTCCAGTAGTTCATTCTGGGCATTTGATCTTCGTTCTTCGTTGCACTTACCAATGGGGTTGAGCGCGAAGAACATCGAACCGTGGAGTGAAGGTCCTATTTAATTACTCAATGATAGTACACTTTTGCCGCCGTTTAATTTCAGAGACGAAGAGAAGAGAATCAGCGCCACTCAAGACTCTTCGTTGCTATATATAAACAAGAATTGGTGTAGAGATTAAATAGACCCGACATCAATCTGAGCTATACAGTGATAAATTATGGTTGGTTACTTCTATGTAAATGAATAACTTCTCCGTATTCATTCTGTAATAAATAAATGATTAGACATGCTCAATCAAATCCTATGATGGCGTTAGGAATGAAAATCAATGAATATTACATTGACCTTGACAGCATTCATGGTTAAGAAACACTTTCACATCTCATCTCGAAATGAGCAGTCGCAAAATTTCGGAAACACTTACCTAAACAACATAAAACGATCGTTTCCCACGAAATGTAAATCATCGACTTGAATATGGTCATTTCCGGCCATTTCTTGTTTCATGACATTGAAAGAAAGTTCCATATCGCCTAGAATTTATGGGTTCAACACACTTGTAACGATATTTATTGATTTTCACTTCTGTTTAACAATCAAGGTCATATATAGTGAATAAATGAAATTTCAAATAAATTTATTTTCCACTTTTGACGAAATAAAGCAATAAAAAGGAGGAAGCGAATTTAGGCACTTCCTACAAATAACCATTAAAATGATTAATTTACACGCTGTGTACGGCGAGGAAATTATTTAATTTTTGGGTGCGTGTCGTAATATTATTTAACGCGGGTTTAATCCGATGACATGTACTGTAAATGTGTTTTTAAATGGATTTCACCTTTAAAATGAAAGTGCAAGAAACAGGTTTATAAACCAATTTGATGCTCCATAACACTTATTGTACGGTTACTTAATTCGGCAGAGCAGCTTTTGTCATTTTAAGTTTAACAAATGCTCCTTCTTTGAATAAGTAAGCTCATCTAAATATCTACAAAGTAAGGATGCTCACTTGATCAGTTTTCCGTCTGTCTGTTTGGTTATTTTTTTTACACCACGCAGAGATTTTGCGCATTGTACAATGCGTATCTCACTTGAAATTTATGTGGTCTCCATCCCTAATTCGATTTGACCCACTATTGTACCCTACTCCTTGCCAATGGACTGGAATGTTGGAAACTGTAATCTGTAACTCAAGACTTGAACAAAAAGTGGCAATATAGAATAAGGGGTAGCGGTCAAAATAGCAGAAAAGCTTGTGATACCTACTTGATGCAGAAAGATGAGTTAATCTACCGCAATCATTAGAAACGCACGCAGAAAGTAAAGCAGCAATTAAAAATTAGAGGTTTTGTCGCCTTGGATAAAATGGGTCATATAAAGAGAAACTGTACAAAATACACGAATTAGAAGAAAAAAGCACAAAACTAAGTCCCGATGAAGGACAAGGTGACAATTTAAGAGAAAGAGAATAGTTATTGCAAAGAGTTTATGGTTACTCTTTGGTTATTGTGTCCCTATAGTCCAGTATGCGATAATTTTGACCTGCAAAAGGTGGTGTAAAAGATTTTATTGTTTTAAGTGGTCTATTTGGTTCCAAATAACATGTATTTGAAGAGTGCACACAAATTTTTTCCCGGCACAACTTTTGGCAGCCAAAACACCTCAAAATGTTTGTCATTTTTTCAGTTTTTCGCTTAAAACTTGAAAACGGTCCATATTTTATGAATAACACTTCTTTAGTAAATTAAAGAAATTAAAGAAAATAAAATTTTGCGTCGATAAAAAAAAACAAACAAAATCGGTCCAATAGAACATTTTTTACAAGTGATCAAAAAACACCCATTTTTTTCAACGAATTTAAAAAATGGGCCAATTTTAAATTGTTGGTACCTGTTGAACTCTCTGATGGCTGTTCTACAATCTTTAGGGAGGGGGGTAAAGGATTTTATCATTCCTTTAGGAGCCACAACGCATTCAAAAAAGGTTATCTCAGTTTTTTAGAAAAGTTGGAAAAAATAGGCGTTTTTGATCGCTTCTAAAAATGTTTCTATTGGACCGATTTTGTTTTTTTTTATAGACGCAGAATTTTGTTTTCTTTAATTCACTAAGGAAGTGTTATTCATAAAATATGGACCGTTTTCGAGTTTTAAGCGAAAAACTGAAAACATGCGAAACATTTTGAGGTTTTTTGGCTGCCAAAAGTTGTGCCGGGAAAAAATTTGTGTGCACTTTTCAAATACATGTTATTTGGACCCAAATGGACCATTTAAAATGATAAAATCGTTTACACCACCGTTTGCAGGAATCGGCCCTTCTGACTGCTCCGCATACTGGACTACTAGACTAACTAAGAAAATATTACTTTGTGTACCAAGGCGGGAAAGTGGATGTTTTCCGGAGTGAAGAAAGTTTCCTGAGACCCAGAAAACAACTTTCATCCCGTGGTACACACATTATTTTTTACCCTCTGCACTTACATTTAAAATGTTGCCCGCATTATACTCCATATATATAGCCTGCAGCCACTAAATCTGTGCCAATATATGTGAGAGAGGTAGCCAACAGTAGCTAATCGATCATGGGTTCTCAGTTGAAATTCCCTGGCATGTAGCGTGTTATTTCCTTAGAACATTTAAGGGTTGATTAGACTAGGGGGTTGACGATGTTGTAGTTCACACCAGGCGCATGTGAAATTCTTACTGGTGTTGTGTTATTGTCAAATATGTTTTAAAATTGGATTTGTACTTGTTGACAAAATCATACCGGTCACATTTTAAATCCTTGGCACGTCCATGTCTTAACAAATGTTACATGTTGAGATGTGCTGTAAGACTGGACTTTATCTTTGCTGGCGACACTTTATATCCTTGGTGATCTTATATGTTAAGAAAATAATGTGTTTTATAATTAGGTTTATCATTTGTTGCACAGTTACACTGTACACATTTTAAATTCTTGGTAGTCTCGTGTGTTAAAGTGTGATTGCAGATAGGCGGTGTTCTACTCTCAGGGCAAAGTATATCTTTGTGTTAAATATGTTGGCACAGATGCTCCTCATTGAAACTAAATCGGAGACTATATCTGTGTATATATGATATAAGTTGAATTGGTCATATGATATTGGGAAAGTACCATAATTAGACGCTTTGGTCAGTAAAATGAAATAATTATAAAGTAAATTTAATTATTAAATCAGTTTGAAACTGGATACTGTTTTACTATGTTACTTATTAATTAAATTCAAATTTTAAGACAACCGCGCCATCTAGGATATATAAGGCGTATTTATTTTCTCGCCTAGCCCGGAAAATGATAGCAATTGTTTTCTTTCGCGGACTCATACACGCGAGAAAATATAAGTTTCTCCTTGTACAGGATAAAATAGTACTTTGTGTACCATTGCGGGAAAGTGGTTGTTCTCCGGGGCGAAGGAAGATATGATATATATGATTTAAGTTTGAAACGTTTGAATTGATCACGTGATATTGGGAAAGTATTCAAATTTACGGAACGTGGATAGGTAGGTACGGTAATTAAATGAATTCTTGAATTCAGTAAAATGAAGTGAATATAGGGTAAATTTCATTATTAAATCAGTGTTAAACGATTTTAGGTTTCTTATTTAATTAAAAAGAAATATTAGCTTTCTTCAAAGTTTATTACAACCGCGCCAGTTTCTCCTTGTATAGGAAAAAAACACCTTTTTTTTATTTCAGCACATCACTTTCAAATATCACTTTTTCATCTGAATCAAATTTTCTCCACTGAGTTATATTTCAGATTTTTGAACATGCAGCAATACTTGAGGTGAATTATTGACAAGATGTATTTGGAGATATAACAAAGCATTACCAGTCGAGCACGGTCACCTCACCACCCTTAGTGACGTCACAAGGTCATAGTCTTGGGTTTTCCAAGGTCTTTGGTCCAAGGTCGTAAATCGTATATATAAATATAAAGATGCATATTACCGTATTTATACGACGTCTAAACTACCATCGGGTCATCCAACGCCCAACGTACTTTGATTAATCATTTTTAGGCTTCTTACTTCTTACTTCTGATTTGTTATTCTCGGATGGGGTTTTCTACATCGATATTTCTTTGTGGAAACCACCGAATAATGGATTTCTTCGCAAGGAAGATTCATTTGGGGAGGTCCACTGCCATTTTGATCAAGTCAAGAACGCCAGTTTCAACATTATCGGCTATTCAATAGAAACTTAGTTATTTGTGTATCGTGAAGTATTTTTCTTGATTTTAACGTCACGCTTATGCTTTCATACCGTTTTTTGTATTGCAAGAACAATCGTAGTCGATCAAAACTTTGATTTTGCTAGTGTAAAGTCTTTTGAATCATTGGTTTTTTAAAGTATTAATTAAAGCTTTTGGTATATGATTAGTCTCCTTGTCAGACATTAGACATTGCTATTTCGCAATATTTTAATTGCAGCGCGATTCGCTCCCTCTTTTATTTGTTTGTTTGTGTTGTTTTCTGTTACAGATTTGCAGAACGCGCCCTTTCGAATTCAGACGACCGCTACAAGCAGAATTCGAAGGTAATTCTTATTTTCGACGATTTCTTGATTAACGTTTGTTTTTTGTTTCTTTTGCCCAGAGTGAACATGACAGACTCGCCAAATACCACTCTCGACATTTCGAATGCCTTGGCACATTTTATTCCATTTTTGACACAAAATTGAATACAGATTATTTGATCCATTTTTTCGATAGCAGAAAATCGCCGAGTACACCAAAACTGCCAACAACAATCTAACAATGCAAAATTGCTGCTAATGAAGCCTGTAATGTATCACTAACGTTAGACTTAACGTTATCTGTGGAAAACGCTATTTTGCCCATACTAAATAACGAAAAATAACGTTTTTTGAAAGATAACAGGGCTAAATATCAGCAGATATTAGGGACATATGCACCAACATAACGAGAAAAACATCGAATGTCCGTAACCCGCGAAAATTCACCTTTTCTATTGACCAAACCTCGCATACAGCTAGAGCGTTTTCTCTTGTGGTGAAATTAGCGGGTTTGAATAGTATTGGGGGTAGAAATTCTGGCATAACTTCGTGAGTGAATTTGCAGGAGGGAGTTAACCTGCACCTTGGAGGAGATTTTTTCGGTAGCAATTCTGGACGCAAATTTGCGTGAACGAATCTTCGGAGAGTGAAACCATCACGAGCCAATTTTTCCGTCCAAACCTTCCGGGGGAAACTTATTCGGGGGCGAATTTACTCGGAGGCGAACTTTCTTGGGGGTGAATATTCCGAAGGCGAATTTACTGGGACGAATTTTCTTCGGCGAATATTCCTATATTGCGTTATTGTTGTTTGTAGATTTCCACTTGTAATTAGAACACCGGCGTGGAAGGTACAATTTCCTTATTTTAGACTTAAAACTCAGATAGCGTCAACATGTGATCAAAAGTTTTTCTAATTTGGTAGTATGAGAGACACTTCAGTCAAAAACCAATATTTACTTAACCAACGAAAGTGAAATTTAGTAAACATCGCCCTGTATTACATAAACACGTTCGATGTGCACTAAAATAATGATTATAAGTAGACCGTCCCCTGTTTAACGACACTTGAGTGAGAGCGAATTCCACATTCCTAAGGAAAGTGATTCTGTAACTGTTTTTACTTTAAGATGGATAACCTTCCCATTTCAGGGTCGTTGCGCGGTTTTTCTTGTCTGAAGAAAGCCGTCGCGCGTCTGGGTAATTTATTTAAGATTTCTTAAAATTCTACTAATAAAACTCGATCAAAGAAACTCATTAAGGAAATATCATTTTTGTTGGTCATACTGTTTTAAAATGGCAGAATTCAATACATAGAAGGGCTTGCACCAATATTTGCATTTAATGTAGGTATATTTCAATTGCTCAATTGGTAGGCATAATTTCTGAGCATAGCGCGCTTTTCTTGATACTTTATATTGACGTGGCTATAAAATATATGGAGGAGTTGACCACAACGTTCTCAGTGGCAATTTTTAATTTATCATGTCACTTTCTTTTCCTAATCTATTACCCCAGTGGATAGATATGGTGGCAGGTAAAAAAGGCAAATTTGTCTCGATAAAAAGGGAAAATGCAGTTAAATATTTTTTTTATTTTATAGCATATGTATGTTATAATGATATTTTAATAGGTTTGAATGAGTAGGCTAAGCCACTCTTTAACCGTAAGGGTAGATTACTGATTCCATTAACCGCAAGGGCAGATAAAGTGATATAGATGATTGTGCATTCTAATGACATCTGTCATTTTTATTTCAAATGGGACGCAGAGCACGATACAAAATGAAGTTTAGAACATACGAAAATGCTGTTTCTATGGAGATGACTGCGATGGCAGAACCTAAGCTTGCTATTTTTGACAAGGGGCCAAGGGGCAAAAGGTTTCATTGCGCTATATTTGAAGTGGCATGTTACGATAAAAAAACAGGTTTATCAATCAAAACTGTGCATCTCTATTGTGTATACGGGGTGTTATAAGATCTACATAAAATGACAACCGGTAAAAAGTTTAAAGGCAATTAATTCGTGCTTTTGTTGGTTGTCAAAACTCTAAGCTATTGTGTAAGTTTGGAAATTGTCATACTGCAGAAGATTGGTAAATATTACAGTAAATAAATCAAACTTTAATAAATAAATTGCGTGAAACTATCGCGCGGTTTGTTCTGGATTCAACTATCTTTCGAGATTCACTTTTAACGAGTAACCAACTTTTACCATAGCGATATGAAAAGTCTAATTGGATTGGACAAGGCGTTCCACCATCCACCAAATTGTTGCTACCCTTCCAAAGGAGAAAATCACCTGTCGACTGGAGAAAGCTTTGAATCATCGATAAATGTAAGAAGTATTTGTCCCGTGAACCAATGTGTGCATTTTTTGAATGATTGGTGAACCCAAAAAACCCTTTTTTCTTAGTAATTGTGAAGGTGGATTTTAAGTTCAGTAATATGCTTCACCTGAATGAAGTTGTGTGTCATGGGGTATAAGACGATTCTCAAATTACCTTTACTCATCTTAGTCACTGTCTTGAGAAGGCTTCTGTCAATAGTTCTCACTAGTTTGGTATTATTAGTAGAGATCGTTCCAAAACGAAAAGATTATGGCGCAGAACCAGTGTTGGAACGAATGCAAAATGTTGGCATATACTATTTTGTGTTTAAAGCGTTCATAACTGTTCCTCGCATCATTTTTAGGGTGGATGTTTTTATTTATAATTTATTTCGCGCAGTCGCAAAATTTAGGGTTTACCGACGCGAATTTCACCATCTTTTAGTCATGGAACGATCTGTTATAATGAGTGGTACCCTATTAAACATGGTGGTAATCCAAATGTTACATTTCCATAGCTTGTTACGTTCCATAGACAGAACTCAAACCGTTCCCATACTAAAAGTCTCATCGATCGACAAGACATCTCACAATTTCGTTTTATATAAATCTTATCAAATTACTGTTTCTCTTACAATGTCTCGTACTGTGAATAATTGAACAATTGAACAATGCATTTTGAATTTCCTCTAATAGAACGAAGAGATATCGATCTAAATTTAAATTATCGGAAGTAAAATAGCATTTCTAAATTACCTTACCATTCAACTTCTTCTCTAAGGATTTTAATGGAATTTTTCACACCATACATCAGGCTTGTACAATGTACATGCTGCTTGGTTGCCATATCTAATTGGGTGTGCGTGCCTCGTAATCACCTTTACTTTCGTGGATATTTTCTATTAATAACGCTTTTTACACGCTATTTAGATATCCGCTATTGCTCAATGAACCGGAACGAGCAAAATTTCTTCGCAGCGTGTGAAATGATTCAAATAGATTAATACGCATTAACGAAATTGAGTATCAGTTGCGTAATGTTATGTTGATTTTTTCTTGTAATTTTATGTTCTGCCTTAATTTTTCTTTCAAATGGATCAAGTGTATCGCTCTTGCAAAACATGTATTTTCCAGTTGACTTACTTTTAACACCATAATGGACCGTTAGTACCACAATGTGAAACAAACACCAAATTTCACAAAAAGGTACCAGATAGCTAATATTCTCGAGTAAAGTCTATTTTGAATTTGAAAATTTCCCTATTGTGGAATGTCTAGTAACATCTCGTTTATAAAGTTTTGCAAATTGTAATTAAGGGTTCTGGATGCATCCCGTGCAGTTTTAGAGTTATTGATAGGTGATGCGTTTATACGATCATTAATTCACTAGCATTAGTACATTATGATATAATAGCCAATACAAACAAAGGAATGGATCCGTTGGTTAGCGACGCACAATAAACATTTGTTTCTATTGGATTTGTTAATGATCTAGTGATAGTGAAGTAAGAATAAAGCTTGTATAATAATATGAACCCATCATTAGAAAGAGTTTCGACATTTAATTCATAAAAAAAAATAAGGTACGGAGGACTTTCACGATAGGACCGTGCCAATGTTGAATGAAAAGTGAACGTTTCGCCCAAACTCGTAACGGGCTTCACCAGGATCAACAAAAAAAACATTCAAAATTAAAATAAAATTTAAAAAAATGAGCTATAAATGAAATGAGCCTAAGCTGTCAAAAAACTTGTTTGGGAAGCTATAATAATAATAATAATAACTTTTATTATGTTTAAGTAACCGAAAAAAGTTACATACAATCGTCAAAAGAAAAATTACACAAAAATCTAAACCGAGATCTAAACTAATACATAAATTTAAATTTTTTCGGCGAATTTGAAATTAAAATATTCATTTTGGGAATAGAACGCCTTTGACAACAAAAATTGTTTAATGTTGTTGCTAAAAACCTTTTCATTAAGCAACTTAATAGTATCGGGTAGATGATTATAAAATTTTATTGCAATATATTCTGCACCTTTTTTCGATATACTTAATCTTAAAAGGGGTAAACGATAATCCTCCTTGCTACGTGTATCGTGAGCATGAATCTGATGTTGTTGCCTATACTTAGCGAGATTTGCCTTAGCATAACACAAGCAGGTAAAAATAAACAGACAAGGCAATGTAAGGATCTTTAAATCTATAAATGCCTGTCTGCAATCATCTCTATAGCCCAGACCTGAAATTACTCTTAGTGCCTTGCGCTGAAGTCTAAAAAGATCTCCACTGGAAGAAGAGCTTCCCCATACTATAATACCATAGGTCAATAAAGAATGGCACAAAGCGAAGTAAGCGCGTCTTAAGACATTTGCTGAGACATTATCTGCTAATCGACGTAAGACAAATAAGTTACAGCTAAATTTTGCTTGAACATGTTCAACATGCATACTAAAACTCAATTTGCTGTCAATACAGAGTCCCAGGAACTTGACATAGCGTGGTGTTAAAAGATTATGTGTTCTCAGGGAGAGAATTAAGTGTTGTGTTTTTGAAATATTGATTTTTAATTCATTTGCAATGCACCACTTATTTGCAAGATCCACTAAATACTCGGATTCACCGTTTAATTGCTGAACAGATTTACCCTGTTTAAAAAGAGTGATGTCGTCTGCATACAAAATGCAGTCATTATATAATGAAACATAAGCGGGGAAGTCATTCACATAAATTAGAAATAATAGGGGCCCAAGAATACTTCCTTGAGGAACCCCTCTTTGAATGGGTAATTTGTGTGACAGCGCATTATTAAAACGTACTAGTAAGTACTAGTGCTTATTCGTAATTTTACGACTGCCATGGAAATGTTAATTGAAGTTTGCTTATAAAAATCGGCGTCTCTGTAAATAAAGTGGGTTTTGTCTTTCATTTAAAGGACTAAAGTTTCACTTTTCCTTTCGGAGGTATTAAAAGAAAATGTTGGACGAACAGTGACAGAACATAATGGAATGTCAAACACAATACTATCATTAATGGCAACCTTCAATTGGAAATGGTGGATTAGACTACATTTTGTACCGTTTTCGGCTCAATCTTATATATTTATAAGCGAGTTGTGGTGGTGTGGTGACGTGTACAACCCGGCAACGTCTAAATATTATTGTGTAGGACGAATTTACTTTCTGCTGATTAGAATTTTATAGTTTTTATCAATCGCCTAATCGCTCGAGAAAATTAGCGTGTACTAGAAGAAATGAAAAGTTTAATTTACCGCTTACCGATACAGGTATGGTGGTATTTTAATTATCATCAATGATTTTCCAGTTATAATTTCCCCACAAAACCACGCATGCGCAATAGACAACTAACTTCCTTACTAGTGAAGTAATTTGATCGAATTTTTTGTTGTAGGTTCTGCTAATAAGAGCAATGAAATTGGACGTCCCAAAATTTTTATCGTCACACGCATCTAAAGGCGTAAACAAACAAAATGTATAAGACCACTACTACTATGAATATCTTACACAAGACCGAAAAGTAATGGTTCTGTTGATATTTTTTTATTGATCGTGAAATTGAGCTCTTGTAAAGTGGGATATGTCAAATTTGATAATCAAACTTTTCCGCGTTGGGTGGTGTAACGGGCTACTTCCATTTACGACGGTTGAAGACCCACTTGCATAAAATAAAATAAAATCTCTACGGAACTGGCAGAAATCCCAATTCATCCACGGCTAACTCAGTAATAATAATGTTTTTTTATTCCCCTTACCTTCGCGGAAGTTTGGCCCCTTATCTCCTTCTAAGATTTCTAACGTTCTGGTCCGACAGAACTCATCATACGACATAAGACACTGAAATAAAATATCCAAATTCTTTACTTGGATCTGATTTTTATCAATAAATAAAATACAAATCTGGTCATGCAAATATTTCTGATAGGTCGATTTCTATAGGAATATCAAAGTTAGTTTAAACAAAATCAAATATGCAAAATTATTAAAAATAACCGATCACTAATTTATACAATGCAAAGCATTCAAAAACAACTTACATTAACTGATGTGAAACGCCAGATTATATTACTTCCGTTACATTTGAAGTTAAAAAAATTTCAACGTGCTTGAGATTGCCAAGGTAACTTTTTTTTAAGTTTGTGACCTTTCCACCCCCTCACATCGCGCTCAAATCGTCAAATTATTGAAATGCACACTTTTCAACACTTAGTCAACCCACCTTACTCGAGTAAATCCCAAAATCCCCTATTGGACTGACCGGAACTCCAAACCAAGCCAACTCATTTCCACAACGCCTGAATTCGCGAGTTACAAGCCGTACTCGCCGAGTCTCGAGCCGTGAGAAACCGCCTTAATCCGCGTATACACCAACTAACCAACATTTGTCTCAAAACCCTGCATTCTTATCGAAACGAGCCAAAGGTTTCGAAATCTATAGCGATAAAGAGAAAAATATTAATAATATTATTTCACTAGCTACTCCGGCAGTGATTGATGTTTTCTGTACAGGATGGAAATTTTGTCTGAAACATTCACATTTTTTTAATTATACCTGAATCACAATCTCCGTTTTAATCATTCAAATGCGCGTGAACAAAGGCCTTTAAAACACACGTGCTTTAAAGTTGCTAAGTATCGACACTTCACGTGAAATAAAAAAATCTCTTAGGTCGCTTTCTGCAGAACATTTCTTTGGCTTGTACCTATCCTTTGGTTGAAGCTTTCACAAACGCGCGTAATTTAGGGTATGCTGTCAAATCTGTTCCACTTTTTAATCGCAGCATTGTTTGCAGTTTTGACCAAAAGACAGAAGATTTAAATACCTTTGACATTTCCTTCATATATGCCAGCATTATCGATGCATTTAGGACTTTATTCGTAAGTAACTTCCTATTCAGGATGAAAACAACTTTTCATATTCTTTATAATAGGCTTTACTAGATTTGGATTTTACAACAAGCGATTTAATGGGCGGTGTATTATCTTTTTCAACGGAAATCGTTTAATTCACAAAACGATGATTTTTATAAGCAAACGTGAAGTGACATTTCCATGGCAATCGTGAAATTACGAACACCCACCCGACCCACCCCACTTAATTAGACGTGTATTCGAGTATAACGTCAATATGATCTCATTGTATTTCCTATTTTTAAATTATACTGTAGGTATAATAAAAAATACTATAAGAAACACGTGTATAAGGGACACGGTCAATTCGCCAAGGGACCACTCGCCACCGACCGACTAGCCAATGGGACAACTCGCCAACGCGACAACTCGCCAACGGGACAACTCGCCAACGCGACAACTCGTCAACGGGACAACTCGCCACCTCGACAACTCGCCAATGCGACAACTCGTCAACGGACGACTCGCTACTGCGACAACTCGCCAACGAAATATTTTTCCCTGTTTAATATGTCATACAAATGCATCCCACAAATGCAATAGTCAATTTCTCTAATTTTGTAAAAAAGTTTATCGAAAAATTGTAGTAGTCAATATTTGAATGAAGACCCAACCGCCTATACCTGTTTCTATTACTGCATTTTGATATAACGACATCTTCTGCAAATTATGATTTGAACAGAAAATTTGACAATCACATCGTTATTTGAACGACACATTAAACAGGGAAAAATATTTCGTTGGCGAGTGGCGCAGTGGTGAGTCGTCCGTTGGCGAGTTGTCGCATTGGCCAGTTGTCGCGGTGGCGAGTTGTCCCGTTGGCGAGTTGTCCTGTTGGCGACTCAGTCGGTGGCGAGTGGTCCGGTGGCGAGTCGCCCGTGGCGAGTTGACGCGTATCGCGTGTATAATTGGTCTTTAAAGTACTTGCACTCGTTGCGCGTGCTTCAAAGACTTGATTATACACTTGTATCTTAATATATTATTTTAACCAAACTTGTGATAGCCAAAATTGTAAAAAGTTTGCTAGAAACCAATCTACACACCTTAAAATTACGGCCAGTGGTGTACGCCTCACGATAAAAAAGCAAAAATTGTAGTTTTGAAGCTATTCAGGATTTTTTAATTAAATTAATTTTAAACTGTATATTTTTAGGCATTTGGGAGGCGGTAATTGTCTCATAGCTTATTCTGTGAAGGTTTAAATAACCGTTTCTGTACTGTCATCTTATACAATGATTTTTAAATTAAACTGACACTTAATATTGTACCGTAACAATCGTAACATTTCAAGGTATCTATGATACAACCGAACAACTTTTTTTCGTTCAAAATTGGACTTGAACATTGAAATTGTTGTAACGGATCACCGTAACTATCAGTTTCCAGGTCAATTTGGCATGAATTTCTTGTTTTGACTGTCATCGTAATTGTAAATTATTTGGTACACTGAAGACAGATTAGTGTATAAACTGCAACACTTAAAGACCGGTTTGTAGTGTTTTATAGTAGTGAGTAGGTATATACCGTGCGTTTCATGAGAGTTGGGCAAAAATCTGCAAACAAGAATTAAATGATGAGAATTCTGTCATACAATTTATTACCGCTTTGTAAATACAAGTTCCCTTCGTCTCTCTGGGGAAATAATTCATCAGTTAAAGGTAACAGCGTAATGTCGAAAACAACGATGCAAGTCATAATGAAATATCCTCCAATTGCGATACTATGAAACTTAGTCAATAGGTTTGGAACCCAACTTAAAAATTAATGATAAGGGAAAGTGTCAAACAATTTACATTTTATTATTAATTTGAAATTAAAGCTTCGTCTTAATTGTGATGAATAATAATATGTATAACTTACTACCAAGGAATCATTTGGTCAAAGAAGTGAAATTACTCTCAGTTTTCAATTTTTATGTCGCAATGCAGAACGCTAAAGAAATTTTCGTTTCATCACTCGTGTCTTTGATGTTAATGATTTTACAACCGAAATTGTTATTGATTCTGAACGAAAAAGGAAGTGAGGGTACTACATCCTGTAGTCTTTCGCAATTTTAATTGCCTTTGCTCATATGAACAGTGTTGGTCAACAAATCTTGCTTAATGTACCGCAGAATTATCTTTGGTGCTGCCCAGAGGCGGACTGGGTACTTACGGCCCAGGTGGAATTGCATAGGTATTAGTGTAATGAAGATGGCATGTGGGGGGGGGGGGGAGCTCTGCGGTGCAATACAAACACTTTTTTGCTTCATTTTAAAGTATTCCTTTCTCGAAAATCAATTATAGAATATAGTTTTTTTTAATTGCAACTGATAATTAAAAGTAACAAAATATACATAACCCAAACGAGGCGCGTCGCCTATAATTGTGTTTCAGCACTTTCAAAATACGACAAAAAATGATAAATTCATTGTAAAACGCTTAAATAAAAACAGAATTTTATAATGAACAACCTAACTTCAACCCCAATGAGAGAAACGTGTTAATAATTTATTAATAGTGCAAGAAACTGACATTAATGCTGTCTAATACAGCACATACTTATAAATTTCCAAGGGGCCATTATGACCTACAGGCCAGGTGGTTATCGCCACCCGCCCTCCCCGGGCCAGTCCGCATCTTTGATCCTTGTACCACACTGCAAAGGGCTCCATGATACCATAGCATTTAGGTAGCAAAGGATTGGACGCTGCTACCATACCTTTTATTATTCAAGGATTATTCAGGATTATTGCACATAAACAAAAATGTAAATTATATATTCGTCGACGAATTAACACATTACATAGGTTGTAATGCCAAGTGCGATTTTATCGTGACCGCGTGAGCTGCAAAAATTCCTCGATCATTTAGAAAATGCCGCTGATATTTCCTAAGTAATCCTTTAATGGCAATTCTGTCTCAGGATTTATATAATTGGCAGTTGGCCAACCTTTGTTTCGATTTGTGTAACCTTTACGTTACTTACCTACTCTAAATTAATAACTTCCGGTTATAGAAGAATTAATGTCTCGTTATGGTTGTCTTGCAATACATCCTAAGACTAATTACAACGTTCTGCGAATATGTGAAGCATGATTTTTTGGAAGACAAATTAAAAACAATAGATCGGAAAGGTGGGGTGGTATTGGAGAAAGGAGATCGCCAGGAAACTGCATATATATAAAATCGGACTGGCTCCTCTTTATTATTACTTTCACCGATCTGTTGCAAAAACGCCGTACCATGAAATCGTATCTTGTAAGTTTTGCCCCGTTTCACTTATCGGATTTTAATCGGTGTTTTTTCCGCAGGTGTTGGTCAGTTTTATTGTGACTATTCTCGCAGAGGATAAACCCGATGCAGTTGCGCAAGAAAGAAGTGATTCCGATAAACAGGAATACGAGACCTACTATAAATTTTCACCCCAAAGGAGTGCACAACAAATACCAGAACAATTACTCAACTTTCATCAGCAAGCCGCTAATTACGTGCCCCAAGTCAATTTTATTCCTCAACAGCAGAAGTATGCGGCTGCACCGGTACCTGCACATATAATGTACGGATTTGCACCGCAAGTTCAGCAGCAGTTGGAGTATGCATCGCAACCGGGAGCCGCGACATTTGCGCAATCTGCCCACAAACCCCAACCCGCTGCTGCAGCAAGGGTAAGTTTTTTTGTATTAATTTTATATTCCCAACCCGCAAGCGAGCATAATTTCGAATAGGGGACACTTTCGTTTTTAATCGATGCCTAATTAAAACGATTCGTAAATACTTTAGAAATTTATACGTAAAGGCGGGCTGAGCCACAAATTTCACGAAATATATTCCTGCCCATTTGCATTTCCAATACACGCAAATTCCAAATTCTTGTACTTCACAAAACTAGATCTCTCACTAAATTACTGTTATTAATGTTTACTCTACATATACTCCGCCGTAAAAAAACTGGCGTGTCTCCGTTTAATGAATGTACACTACATACTCTCTAATCATAATCTCAGCGGATCTAAAAAACTTATTAAATCTTTTTTATTTAAAACGTATCTCTTAATTACTAACGAATAGAACTGTTTACTTTCTGTTTCAATAATAGAAAGTACCTCCGAATCGAACATAGTGAATGTAAATTGATACAGCGCGATGAGAAATTATATCACGTTGCTTAATGTAGCATAAATTACATGGTTAGTGTTTACTAATATGGTACATTGCATTGGCCTTTATGAATTAATAATATTTGGATAGCGACGTGAAGAATTTATTCGTCCAAATACCTAAGCGTGTGGCCATCCACCATTATATTCACTTGGGTACAGGGGCGGTTTTATACATCTACTCGGGGGGGGGGGGGGGGAATAAAAAGCTACTAAACTATCTATTGCCGCATTAATTTCCGAATACCCATAACCTGCCAAATATTATCCCAATCCAATTTAAGCATGAACTTTAAAAAAAAGCAACAAAAAGCATTTAAAGCTCCATTGTTCAAAAAAGGCAAAATAAAAATAGGCTCAAACGCTTTCATTTTTCATGAAACGTATAGATCCAAAACTAATAACCATTACATTTTGCATTCAAAATTAACGTATAAGCAAAATGCCATAAATCCACACCATATTCATTATTATGCGGTGGTAATCAGTGCTGAGTGCAGTCGTGAGTCGCAGTCTGGACAATACACGATTCCGCCCCCGCCGGCATTATTTTGTATTTTATTCAATTTTACTTTTCCGTCAGGTGGTTTGTGATTAGGTCTATTTAATTCGATTATTATGTAAACCTAATGAAATAAAAAAACAATCGAGCAGTATGTTTAGGGGGGGGGGCGATCGGCCCTGTCGCCCCCCCCCTAAAAACCGCCCCTGCTTAGGTAAATGAGAACTACTGCTGTTTCCGATATTCGACCTGTTAATTGGTCATAATTTGTAATTTAATATAACAACCAGAACACTTATTTATCTTATATCTAAATGATTTCTTCTCTATAAGAAAATTCGGGAACGTCTTCGATAACAGAAGCCGACCCTGTGCAATCTCTATCTCAATACCTTTTTTCCTGAATGGTAGTGGAGATGCTGATCGACTTAATATTCAGAAGGATTGAGTAAATTTTTGATTCTTAATAGAGTAGAACCCATAATAATATCTATATTAAGTGCACCTAATTTAAAAACGGTTACCGAAGCCCAGTAAATTTTAAATTTAGCAGATAGTGGACCATAATGTAAATATTGCCATCCTATTCACGCTCCTTGAAGGAACGGCAATTTTGGGTAACTTTTCTCACATTATGAGATCCCCATACTTGTTTTTATTTTTCTTTATTTATTTGTTGCGCATTGCACATTTTTATTGCGCGAAACAATAAGTTGTTTATTGCAGTGTCGAGGTAAACTTTCTTTGATTTTTTGGCATAGTTCTGAAATTCTTCAATGGTTCTTTGGGTTTTAATTATCGACCTTTCTAACATTTGTAAGGATTTAAGGTATTGGTTCTTTGATCGAGATTTTACTTTAGTCTATATCTATTATATGTTTGCTTCTAAATGTTCGCCTTTTTAGCGCATTTTCCAACTTATGTTGGAAGGCGCTATTATGGTCACTTTCTCCGTCCGTTCACCCGAGACCTAACTACACCCTCAGTTTTGAAGATATTTAGTTCATTCTGTTTGCATTCGATAGCTTACGGCAACTCAACCAAAAAAATCTTGACGATTAAAATGTGTATGCGCAGACTGCGCGGTCTAGTAAAGGCAAACATATCGCATATTGTAAACACTTGCGTAATGCTAACTTTCTTATTTATAGAAATATTTTTTTGAAATTTAAACCACATCAGATGCTTCTATCAGAGAAAAACGTAGCGCACATAGCTATGGCCTTATGGTAAATACTAATCAATGCATGGCAAATGTGCTAAAGTTACTCGCCTCAATGATTTTCAAATTAACCCTATCCCGGTATCATATTGGATTAAAAAAATTTTAGTTTTTCCATTTTGTAAAATCTGTGTCATCGCAAATCCACTTCAATCAATTCTTCTTCAAGGTAAAAATTTGCATAAAATGGGCACACAATTATGCCGTTACGGCGATTTTAATATTAACTCAAAAGATACAGACTAAAAGTCATCATTTTGGGCTCATTTATTTATTTATTTAGCTGCATAAGTAGCTATCTAAAAACAGGTTGACACAAAAAATACATAAGTGCGTTACGTTGGGTACAGACAAATAAAGTACATTGTAGACTGTTTGCATTTGATTACAATTACATTTCAAAAAGCATATGTTGTGTCATTTTTTGCCGTATAATATAAATTTTCTGTACAATCCAAAGATAACCAAAATGTTAATTCAAATCCACAATGTTCATTCAAATAAAAATGACGTAATACCATAACTTTGTACTTACTTTTGTGGTATGGGGTGGTCCCAGTCGATTCCTGCATTGCGACTGTTTGGTCTATTGCACGGTATAGTTCCCTTTTCTCTTTGAGGGACAACTCGAATCATTCAGTTATTGTTCATACTACTTTATGTATGTACTATACACGGTAGTATGTACTCCTTTGCTTCCCATAGGAGTTTTAAATGGATTCTAGAGTGGTCGAGTTGTCCAACGGCTCTATATCTAAAAACGGCCCTAGAGCTACCTCCGCCCTTTCAGCTACATTCACTACTTTGTGGATGGAAAATTCGTAGCATTGCCCTGGTTAATAAGCACATTGGTGTTTACTGAGGGGCTCGGGCTACGACGTTAGACTGATGGGTCTAATCGACTTGGCTTGGGCGCCCAAAGATGAACCTTAACATAATATCTATTGCAATGACAATCATTAATATACGTAAATTTAACAAAATTGTTTGTGTCAGAGCGGAGGCTTCCATAGAGCGACTTTCGGTATACGACGTGTCAATGTTGAACGAAAAGTTAACGTTTCGCCCACTTTCGTAATGTGATTCATCAGGACAAAGTTTATTTTGTTTTCTCTTTGGTGGTCAATGCTTCATGTATATCCTATTGTTGATTTGCGCGGCTTTTTGAATTCGGTTATTGACAGCCCTTCGATCTTGAAGTGACGGACGAATTTTGCGCTAACTTCAATTACCGATTTCTTTACTTAAACTCCACCAAGACTCAACGTACCATTCCATACTGCTTGGTACTCGAAAAATTTTACTTTGGACCACACACTTGGCGCTCTCGCGACCCAAGAGCGAATGCCCTACCGCTATCTCTCATGGACGCGTCCCTACTATTTTTAAATTTTTTTAACATGCTTACAAAATGGTGTTAATAGGTTAAAGGGGCCAGCTGCATCATTAACCAATCGTCCAACAAACCAGATTTCAAGAACGCTTAGTTCGCGCGTCTCACGTGGCCCCATGACATCACTATGAGCAATTCTTCTGATGTAGCTGTTTTGTTCACGTAATAGACACTAAGACCGTGTTATCCCTCGTCAGACTGTCGCCAGTGACATACAAAATATAGACACCAGATTAATTAAGAATCCAATGACTTTAATGAATTTAAAAATGTTGGAATATACAGTCCTTTGATGGGACCACCTTGTATACTTCTTCATACTTAAAAAACCTACGTTAACGAAATTCAACTTTACACTATTAATTTAGTGAAATCGCCCCTAAAAATCGTTCCAACTACCCAAATTTTACATAATCATCATACTAGTTTTTCGATATCAGGACTTGTCCGCTGACAAGGTAATCTGATTTTTCTTTTGAAAATAACAGACTCGGATGTCTGTCCAATCATTTCACAACATTAGAAACAGAGAATGGTCCTTGCTCCGCTGCAAATCAGGAATTAACTTAGGCAGATATTTGTCTGTCACTTGTTCCATCTTGGTTCTCTACCGCTTTTTATCTTGGTTTCGCAAAGAATACCATGGAGTTCAATAAACGTTCACATTTAGGCGTCATATCTTTTCTTAGATAGATCTTAAAAATTAACATAATTTGGAAATAATTAATTCACACTTAGTTTTTTGTAAATTTGAACAAATAATTTCAAGCTAAGGTGATATGAAAAATTCTTCTGTACGCGTGTTTCTGGACGGATTTTGATGACATTTTTTAAAAGCCTCTTTTTCTCTTGATGTCGCACTCTGATATTTCACGTACTAATCGATACATGCGCCAAGTCACTTGTCATTCTGTACGCTGGGTTTCCGTTATCATATATCCGTCAATATCGAGCGTACGAAGTTTCCGGAGAAAATCTAGTAGGAGTATAAGCAGATTTGGATGTTGTAGTTCTAAATACTTTGGACAGATTCTTTAAAAGGTTCTAAGAAAATTCGCAGAACATTAAAAAAAATTCCTAGATGATCCTAAGGTTTTAGGATTTATAGGATTCTACCTATTTTATTTATTTATTGTCCCATTTGTTCTAGGTCCTCAGTAGGCTTACGCCCAATTACAGAGTGACCTGCATAATGCTTTTTAGAGGTGCCCCGGCGTTGTTCCGATATTTACCTTACGAATTAGGAACACTGCAGGAAAACCTAATTTGGAGTAGCCGGCAGAATGCTCGAAACTGATCTAAGCAAATTTCCATCTCTGCCACAAATGATAAATTCCTATCTCAGACCAGGTTCGAACGCCCGACCTCCGGTTCTATAGCCCAATGCTTTATCACTGAGCTACAAAGCCGGTATTTTCTAAAATCTGCGAAGGTTCTGGCTCTTCTACTCTTTCCACTTTACTTCGTATAATTTCTCAAGTTTTTCCCAGGTTTCTGCTCTCAAATGCTCATGAAGTACCTATTTTGTTCAAGTTCCTCTCCAATTCGCCAATTCTCTTGATGATTTCTCTCAAGGACTTTTTAAGCTTCCCCCAGCCTCACCATGTTTCTCTTAAGTTCACGTTCAAGTTATGTTGTTCATATATCCTTTAATTGTCCATTAAATTCTACCCAAATTGTCAAGTTCTTGCCAAATCCTTCACAAATTGCCTGTATGTTCTCCTCAAGCTTCTCTGAATATTCTCGTATACTGCTCTCAAGATACCCAAATTGGTTTCGAGTTATCTTCAAAGTTTTTTTTTACTTTTCCTCAAAGTTCCCATCATTTTGTGCAGCAATAACTTTTCGTACGGCAATATTCCGTGTCTACTGTTGTCTGTTTGACTAACAGGAAAAGACCAAAAATTACCACTTTTTGGAACACCACAGATATACTTTACGTATATCATGGTGACACGGAACATAAGCAATCACTTGCTGTTGATTGACGTACCTCAATTAAATTCTGTAATTGGGGTCATTATGTGGTCAGTTTGTAGTGGGGGTGACCAAACTAACTGATGTATGTTATATTCAACTTAATTAATGACAGCCAGATCGTTATTTTTGGCTGCATAAAATTAGGCGCCTTTCTGAATAGATTTTGTCATTTAAAAGCTACATAGGGAAAACTATACATGTAAATCCATATGTCTACTTCATAATAAATGTCACTATAGGTATACCTACTCGTAATGTTAATAAGCTACTGATTTAAAATCACATTTCCTTTCGAGCTTCGCATCTTTTATCATATTATTTTTGTTTGCGCGTCGGTTTCCACTTTTAATCCAATTTTCCATCCAATCCAATCAGATTTTTTTCCTAAAGATCACGTACATGTGTATGGAAACGTTCGTAGCGTTGTAACAAGATATATCTTCGCACTGAAATCGTATATCCCGAAAAACGGTCGCAACGCGTAAACAACAAGTCAAACTTTTGTTTTCGGATTGAATTAATGTGTTAAAAGCGGCAAACTTTCAGTTGTAATTTTTGAAACGGTGGTGGCCGCAATTGATTTATTAACGCTAGACGTTCTGAACAGGTAAATTTAAATTAAATTTGAATAGAAAATGCGTCGACCTGAGTTAAATCAGTATACCCTATGTAGGTTAGTCTATGGAAATTAAATTGAATCGAGTAATTTCCGATGTGTATTGTCCTGTCAGGGCAGATTGGAAAATATGTCGATTCAAATTGGATGTTGTAAATGGGTACGTCACGATATATAACTATTGTAGGTACGTAAACTATTGAATGGAGCAATTTGTGTTAGGACCTTACTTAATATACCTATGCTCATACCTGAGAACCAAATCATTTTTCAACATTCACTATTTGAACAGAATTTATAATTTAGTCTGTAATTTAGTTGGCTCAGCTCCATGTAATTGCTTTCCTCAAAGTGCATTCTGCAGTAGCACGATTGAAGTTCGGTAAATTAAATTCCGTGAAGATTAATTGCATATTCTCTCGCAATAAGAAAAATACAACGAGATTTTTTTTACAATTACAAATCTGATCCGCATTAATGCTCCAAACTTAATTAACACAATTCTTCAGTACATTTCATCATTCGGTGGACATCTACAAGACAGCTTCCCTGCAAGTCCATTCTCAACGGTATTAAATCCGAACACGTTGTCACAAATTCTATCTAGGGTAGTCGCAGAAGACAACGCAATTTTTAAAAGAACGGCCCCAGTACCAGCCCCATATGCGTTTGCAAGTCGATTTCAAGATTTCGATTATAATTTTCTCTCAAACGACGCTTTTCGTAAGACAAGACGTGAACGACAGTTACCTATGACTATGATGGGGAGGAATCCAAACGGATTTGGAGGTTTTCCGTTGCAAATGACGTATTTTCCACAACGATATGGACATTTTCCACCTGATGCTGTTGGCCCTAGACAAGATCTGTTACTTTACAATTTTGACATGGTACAACTAATATAAGTACAATAATTGCTAACGTAACTAGAACTGACTATTTAACTACTGTAGGGTATGCGCACTTTGGGCATGTAAATAACGATACCTAACCGCTGTCGGTTTTATTAGCAGTAGTGTAGAAAGGTTGTTTTGCAACTTGTAACAATGTAGACTTGCCCCCCCCCCCCCTCCCCTTACCGAACTAACCAGTAAATGTTTGTTTTTAGCAACTGCCCGCGCCACAAATAAACTTCTCACCAGCATCAGAAGTATCTTCGTTCCGGTTTTCGAGTCCCTTAGTCACATATTCCAACCAAGGAGTCTTGCAGCAGTTGACCGGTAAACTAGCGGCAGGTGGAGATGCAAGCCCAGTTGGCCAAGAATCTCAGACGGTCGCCCCAAAGAAGATCGCCAAAACGTCGCAACCAGTAGCCTACGCGCAATCTCCTCAGTTCGCACATGCGCAGGAGTCGGCATCTCAAGAATATAATTACGCCAACTTACCGCAGCAACAAATCGCCTACGTCACCGTACCGCAAAGGGTCGCCTACGCGCCACAGCAACCCCAAGCAAAGGCAGCGTATGCGGCCGCTCCTAAACAATATTACGCAATCGCCGCACCCCAACAAGCCGCATATCCTTCGCACGCATACTCACCATCCGACTTACAGCAATTCGCTTACGTGTTGGCAGTTCCACAAGGTGGCCGGTCAGCAGCTCAACCGATCTACGTGACCCAGCAGCAGGGCAAGTATCAGGGTCAAGGTGAAAATTATCAAAAATAAGCGTCGGTGAAATTTCTCTAATGACTTTTGTACATAATGTTTCCTATTTTCTATTTTTTGTTTCGTAATTAAAAATTGTTTCATTACTTTGTTTTTATGGAAATTCTCGCGAAGAAATTTTCGGGAATTTACTTCCGACGTTCACCCGCAATTCGCGTTTGAAGATTTGACTCACCATCAGTATCTCGGTCGGGGCTACCACACCCTTTTTCTCATTGACAGACGAAGAGATCACCTTTTCTACAAAAATGGGCTAAACTTGTAAGCCATGGGATGAATAAGGTGCAGTTGAATGCTTGACAAATTTCTTCTTTTTAGTGTCGTATTTGCCGCAAATACCTATCGCCATGTTTCCTTCTGTTGAGTAGATACTCATCCGAGAAGTCTGATAGCGATTATTCTCCCTTTTGCGATCTATACCCCTTATTATGTAATAATGGTCACTCATTTTTTCCCTTTTCATGGACCTCATTATACAACGTCTCATATTTCGCATCTTTTCCTAATTTCGTCATTCCTCATTTTCATAAGGTATCGTAGATATTTAAATGACATGACTTGCTCGATACATGGGTAGGGTAGCCTTGTAACAGCTCAGTTTTACTTTACGTACCCTTTTCAATCTAGCTTCCAGTAACCTCCCCATTAACAATGGTCCCATTTATTTGATAAGCAAAACGGCTACACAATCTCAAAAAATGATCGCCATCAATTTTTCATAAAAACTCTGGTTTTGCCGATGGAAAGCTCTTATGCTATTACTTCCTTGATTCCTGTTTTGCAGGAATGTCCCAGTGAAACAACCACATTTCGTGGATCCCTGAAAAATAACTATCATCGTATGCGCTCAAATGCTTCTGATTGGGTCGTTCTGAATCGTGTCGCAACCCCACCCGAGTTGTTTCGACCAATATTTTACTTGGAAATAAGATGGGCCGTTAGTACCGTATCTCTGGGTCATGGATAACTTTCACACCATTTTCCTTTTTAATGAGGGACTTTATAACCGTGCAATGTTCGAAGTCTCGTTTTCGAAATAAATCAACGTAGTCCCGTTTTTTTGAAGATGTGTGATACTATGCGTGCCTAACTGTGCGAGAGGCACTTTAGATCTGGCCGTATGTGGAGCGTGGAATGCCAAAGGTGGCTTGGATGGACAGGGAATCGAACCTGTACCTTCTCAGTGTCATAACCATTAGACCATTTAGATCTTAGATTATTTCCAGAATAGGTCTCGCGCAGCCTCTGAAAAATGTGTGTTACTTTTGCAATTCCATTTGAACCTACCAATTTGGCTCTAATATTCTGACGTTTTTCATTGAATAGCTTCTGGATATTGACAACTTACCGAACAAACGTTGTATGACATATAGAGCAAATTTTATACCGGAGAGATTTAATAAAAATTAGTAGTTCTTTATACGATGTTACAAATTTCAAAGTCCACTAAGCTAACAATTTCTCTTTTAATTAAACACAATACCTAACCTTATTTAATAAATTAACTAAATAAACAACAAGCTTTTTGCCCCAATTGTTCTCCCACTTAATCTTCTTTGACAGTTTATTTCCGTAAGTACGTATTGGTTATTTTTTTTGGTTTACGGCCACTGCGTTATTGCGCTTGATAGCACCACCTGTCGATGGGATTTCCCGCGCAAGCCGAAACCCACATTCTTTTTGCTCTCCCAATTTCCATTTTCCAGAAATCATTCTACGGCCAACACGCCTTAGTTCGACACGATGAACAGGCAGGGTGAAAACCATGTGGTTCTAATTGCAATTTCCAAGTATAATTATTTCTGGTGGATTTTTGTGGTTCCTGATTTAGTTGGATGGGTTCCCTACAGCTTTCTCCGAGTTTCTTGGAGGATATGTTTTGGTTTTCACTGATATCGTGAGTACAGACATTTTGTTTAATCGACCTGGTTAAGTTATGCATTATTTTAGGTTTTGCTGTGGAAGTTGAACAGATTACCCTTCGTTGATGTAATCTCATTGTTTATGAGTAACCCTTTTATTTTAAGTGGTAGGTTTAGACTGCACATAAAAGGGATTGGTGCATTTGGGTAATTTTTAGGACTTCAGCGCCAGAATAAGATTGTGGGAATCCTTCATTTACACTCATTCACAGGTTAATTTCGATATACCGTAGTATCTAATCATGGTATCTGTCTACCTAATGGTCATCAACTTATATAATCTCAACGCGTGGCCGTAGATGGTAAAAAAGTTGGCGACTCTTGGAAACACCTACTGGAATTAAAATAAGTAGTAATTCATGAAATATTTCCTCTTCAAGGAACATGCTAGTGATTGTAGAAATTTAGGTCACTGCACTGTTTTATTTGTAATTCATAATTTGGTCACCTCTTCAAGGATGTAGATATTCTAAACTTAATATTTAGTCCGTAATTCACTGTATCCTCTGGCGATACATTATAGATTTCGAATACGTTCTTCTTATGGGTAAGTACACTGCTTTCCCTACGCAGAGGACTTTGAAGTAAGATTTTAACAGTTTTATATCGTTACTCCAATATCGATATCAATTGAATTATTTTAACCGGCGTGTTCTAAAAATATCGATGTGGTGAAATTGTGATGGAGCGCGACAGAGTAAAACAAAGTTGCGCATTGCAGATAATAATAGATAAATCGGTGTGCTAAACTAAGTGCACTAATGTTAAGAACTGAATTTTACCATAAAATGGAAAATTTCCATTTATGGTCGCCCAAAATTGAAGCGTATTGTTCCATTATGTTTACGGTTTGTTTCCAATGCTTATGTTTATTTATGAAGAATCCCTTGGAATATTTTGATGAAAATCTGGACGTTTGGTGGAATATTCAGAATCCTACATTCTGTCAAAATACGTGCATTTTAAAAGTACGGAAAGTAGGTCCGAGCATACTAAAGTTTTCCAGAAATATGATCACGAGTTCTTTTCAACAATTGTAGTTACCTACCGTTACAAAGGGGAATATACCGAGTTGCATTTCAAGACCACTTGGTTTAAGTTTTTGTTGGAAAATCGCTTTTCCCTTCAACAGCATTTGAGGTTTCTTTAAGTGGACTACTCATCATGCATGATTGTCTATATTCGGGTGACACGACTCCACTAACCAGAAACCCAATTGATAACGAATGTTATTTGTTATTACATTACTCAACATGATGTCTTTAAATTGGCAAAAAAAAGGCTCAAATCAAAAATCAAAAAATAGTAAGTTTTTCTTTTATTTGCCTTTTATGTAATTCAAGAACGTTGTACGAGGATAAGGTGACAAATTTTCAGCCTGAACAAGAGATCCAAAAGGCGAAAGTACCAGTTTCCTGTCTGCGCGATGACACGTTTCAAATTGTTCGCTCAAGTGAATTGTGCTGACGAGTCTTTATAGTACATGCATTAACACCTAAGTAAATTCATCCGAAATGAGAAAAGTTTACAACTCTGCTCCTTCAATTCTAACGTTAAAAATGGGGTAGCTGAAATTAAACGTGGTCTCACGTCGCTCGAATATGACCGACGTGAAAGATGGCTAAAAACTGCGAGTATACCGGAAACTGTCGAAAAAGTGCTCATTATTGTGTTGGGCGATAGGCAAGTAAAAGTGTGTGAGATAGCAGAGGCTCTGGGCATATCGAAAGAAAGGGAGCGAAACATCTAGCAAAAAGAATTAGAGGTGCGAATGCTCTCCGCAAGGTGGGCGCCGCATTTGCTGAATGCGGATCAAAACCAAGTGCGCACCTGACATTCGCAGCAATGTTTGGACAGATTCTAGAGAGATCGGACAGATTTTGTGCGGCGATTTGTCACTATAGACGAGACATAGGAGCAGTGTGTTTTGAGATGCCAAAGGTATCTTGGTAATCATTGATTACCTTCATAAAAGGCAAAACAATTACCGCCGAAGGTTACTTTGACCTTTTTGACCAGCTGCAAGTCAAAATTCGTGAGAGGAGCCCCTTATCTGCTTACAAAAGTGTGTTGGCAATGGGAAAACTGCAGGATTTGAGGTAGGCTTGCTCGGCCATACCCCTTAGTCACCCCATTTGGCACCCTCAGACTTCTATCTTTTCCCACAGCTGAAGAAATTTGTTTTTGGAAACTGCTTCACGTTTAACGAAGAAGTTAAGAGACCTATAGATGAATCATTTAACAGCCTTGTAGACTCTCCCTTCCGGAGAGGAATACTGATATTTTCGTGCAATTTAGTACTGTTTGTTGACGGACACAGGTCTGATTATCAGAAACAGCTTCCAGCAACATGCAATAGAATCGGTCGTATTAGATTCCCGAATTTGGGTGTTTGATATATTTTTTTCCAATGGTCGACTTGATTTAATATTTAGCAGAAGCATCTTTAATCAATCGATTACCCGTTGTGCCGACAATTTGTTTTTAAATGTTCGGTTACATTTTTTTTCGAAATGGACTTTTAATACGGAAAACTCGAACATACCAAATCGTAAGTGTTTTCTTGTGTACGAATTGAGCTTACTGATGTTCTTTTTTCTATTGTAGGGGAACAAATACCAACCATATAGTAAATTTTGGAGTCATTTTGGGACTATTCCAGTTCTTTTCTTTTGTGTACTCTCTGAATAAGAGGTTAGCATTGTTGTGGGTTATAACGTAGTCGTAATTAGGTTACATTTTAGAGTCTTTGCAAGCTGGTTAATTATCAGCTGAATCCGGGGAAATAATCGGCCTACTGCAGATGAGTGTACTGTAAAACATCCCGTAGAATCATTAAAATCTTAAGGGTGGTAATAGTTCATGGGAAGATTTCATTTTTTTAAATTTTGCATACTCTTTGATTAATAAACGATAATTTTTCTTGTGGGTAAATTGTTGACTCTTTTTATACTGAAGCTACCTTTCCTAATTCCGGTGGCTGCAGATAAAATTGTTTTGGAATTAGGTGGCGCCCGAAAGACTTGAATTGAAGCACCAGTAAGTATTAGTGCCTGGGATTTACTTGGAACCTTTTATAATAATTTGTGGTCAAAGTTTTTAATTCACTTACCTACTACCCTGAGTAAGAGCATATCTCTCTCTACGCTGTTAACTATTTGGCTAACGGAGCTAGCTGGCCGATCAGCGGCGTGTGTTGATTTCAAAGTGCACATGGTATTTTATAGTGCCCTGCATTCTAAGCTTGCGCGTTATTGGTAAGTAGTAGATTGACTGTGGCCATTAAGGGAGAAACTAAGTGCAAACAAAAATTCAAAAAAAAAATACTCAGGATGTAATAGGTAAGCAAAAAAAGAGCGAGGAAGAGGAGATCAACAGAAAGAATCTGTTACAGCAAGCTAACGGTCCGCAATGTTTCGCGTTTGAGTTCCAAAATGTTGCACAATTCTGCAACTGCAATAATAATTGTGTATGGATTGTAGTGATGATCTAATTTAGAAATTATAAAGTCAAAGTAGTTATCTACCCGTCCTAACTGAACACCCCCTATAGGTCATTCAGATCGTTTGGAGCCAAAATTAGTGACCCGATTTGTACAAAAAAAAAACCTGGGTAGTTGTGAGTTATAAACGAAAAAATCTTTTTTTTTTGCTTCTGGTTTGGTAAGACAACCTGTAACGAATGACCCATCTGGTTACTAACTGAGCGCTTGTACTAGTTGTGGACGATTTGATAGAGGAACAGCGTCCAGTCAAAAAACACATTATCAACAGTATTAATTCTCCCACACACTTACTGAGTATCCAATTTACTACGAATAAATGCTAAATGGCGTAGATAGAAGGTGTCTTGTGGGTCGAACCAGGAACAGTACACGTTTCTTAGGAGTGGGAGAGGAAACATTTTTTCAGTAAGTAAGGGTATAGTCTCTATAAGAAATAGCTTTATTACATTTGACAGAAATTTTTTGTTCAGCGCATCTGTAGCGAATAAGTATATACCTACGTACATTATCTTTATGATAAGCGTAAACTTTGATTTTTCACAGTGGGATAGTTTTTTCAAAGCAAACAGTCGTAGAATTGGGCTCACGTATACAATAGTGATTATAGAATCACAACTGTATAACTTGTTTTACGAATTTTGCTTTGGGGAATGCCTATGTACAATTTTTTAACGTACCTACTTTTATGTACAAACTGTACACTTTATTGATATCGACCTTACGCTATTATTATTAACCGTGTCTTAAAATAAACAAAACATTATACTAACTTAACTTATCCTTAACGTTAGATCACAATAGCAATTATTACATTATATTTACATTAGAGCTATATTATTATTCCATTACATGTTAGTATTATTATCTTTAGTTGATAACAAGTAAACTTGCGTACAACAGAAAAGTCTTACAGGTACTCGTCCAATACGTATATATTAAATCACAGTTCTATGACAAGATGCAAAAATTTGTACCACATCTAACCAACAAAGGGGCGATTTGGAAATTAATCCGTATCAGACGAACACGGCAAAAAAGCACAACGGAAATGTTCTATAGGTAGGTAGTGGTGTCCATTAAAGTTATATACACTCTAAGAAATGTACGTCTTAATGATATGTTAACAATAAATTCGGTATATGTGTGTTTCCTTGGCTTGAAAACAAATTGAGCAATTAAACCTACAGAGAAATATAAACGGAAGAACTTCGAAAGGTGTCATTTGAGCAATTATACTACGCAACAACAACAAACCAAATTAACGATTGAAGCTTTAAGGTCCAAGGAACATTAATTTTTTAAAGGCTTTTCTAAATTCAGGATTGAAAATTGTATAAATGACAGGATTAACAAAACTATTGATGTATCCCAACCACGTCGTTAGTAAGAATGCTGCAACTCCCGGCTGACAGGATAATCCAAGTTTACTGCACATGGCGTCCATTATGTTACACGTGAAGAAGGGCACCCAACAGAAGAGAAAAACTCCTGAAAGTAAATCGTAACAATTACTATTATATTACTAACACATGAGAAATTGAAACGTTCGCGACTATTTGTCAAGATTGATAGTGGTTGTTTGTTTAGGTCCGCCTATTCTAGTTTCACTCACGCCAGAAACTTTACCCCAAAACTTTACACTTTATCGAGAGTGACTATTTCTTTGTCGTGCGAAAAGTTGAATAGGAAAGTGGACCGAAATAGGTCATGCTCGTGATTAAACTTGTATACCGAATTAATTCGTGCTAAAAGCGATCATTTGTTGATGGGATAATTGCTATGTATCCGTAATTATACTATAAATAACTTCGGTACCGACAAAAGGCATAAAGTATATTGTCAATGAAATATGAAGTTACGGCACGCAAGACCGTCACAAATCACCTCGGTTCAAAATAATTGAGCTCAGAAATAAATGGGGGTGTGCCGAATAATATCAAGATGAAAACCGTTGGCACTTAATCGTTATGAGAAGCGTCCAAGGTATCGATAGCTATAATTAAGCGAACGATGTCATGTCTGTTAAGTCGCCACTTGTAGATAATTAGATTTGTTCCGATAGCTCGATCGGATCTAATTTTTCTCGAAATGTCAAATACAGGTTTCGCTGCGCGATTAATTAATAGAAAGATACAACGCAGGATTCGGAAGGAATTGCTTCATTTGACCCCTTTCCCTTTAATATTTAAAATGGATTACGTAAAATGTTTCGGAAGGCCAATGATAACGTTTCCCAGTCACGATTTTTCAAGGAAATCAATGTGGAAATCTAGATGCATTCCAATCATGAGGCCTATTTTTATGAACACTTTTCAAGCAATACGCGCCTCTCTAAGATCAGCTACAATTGAAGACAATGCACTCGAGAAAATCATTCTACTGTATGTCTCTCAAATCCTTTTCACCGAAAACCCCTTTACTGCGTTTACTAAACTTAAGGGGGCAAATTTTTGGGCACTTTAACTTACTAATGCGTTACCACTGACATAAACAGTATATAGTGTTTGTATATGGGAATCGCGAACACTTAAAAAAAAGTGTCAACGTTTTGCAATTTTTTTTCAGTTTCCGTACTGTAAGGTTGTAGCGAGAACACGAGTTTGGTATTATTTTAATGCAATTAATGTTATAACTTAAGATGCATTGAACATTATGGAGCAAACTTCGTTGCAATGTTTTAATAAATTACGTTAAATAGACCAATCGTTAACTAACGTGAAGGTGCGAAGCCAGCTGTGAATACTGCAAAATTCAGTGAATGCATCTGTAAGTAAAGCGGCGGCGGTGGGTTTGAATGGCATACATGTAAATGGAAACATGAAAACGTCACTTTTATTATGACTCGCTAAGGCAGCTTTATTATACCATAGATGGCCGAAGGCGCGCGGTCCACACAGGGGGGGACTTCGTATGCGACTTTTAAGAAAGATGGTCGAGAATTAGAGCAGTCTATAGATTTATTGTTACTGTGCCCATTTTAAATTGTATAGTGTTTTAAGGGTGTACACTACCACCTATTCATGGGATGTACCCAAAAAATTGATTCGTAGCTACCGAAATAATTACATTTAAACAAACCAAAAGAGCAGTGGACAATGATCCCTTTAAAAAAACCAAAGAACAAGGACAAAGGTCCTACACATACCAATTAGTGACATTAAACAAAAGCACACAAAAATCAAAAGAGCAGAGGACAATGACCCCATTTAAAAAACACAAAACAGGAGGGGATGATGGTCCCATTAAAAAAAATAAATTACAAAAACATTAATATTAGAATTTTAAAAAATCTCTTTGTTTTTCGTTTTCAAATTAACCTGAGAAATTGGCCCGAGAACGCACCGATGACAGGATGACTAGTTGAATATCGTAAAACATGAAAACGTCACGTTCTATTAGTCAACTTTATTATACCAGTGGGGTATGTTATTGAAAACTATAGAGGAATTGATGATTCACATCTCAAAAATGTTTTAACTATATCGTATATCACAGAAAGATGCAATCTTCCCAGAAAGTCAATGCGTCTTCAAAACTGAAAAGACTGCCAATATAATATACGTGGACTACGTACAATCACTAATAAAATTCGTTTTAAAAAGCAAATATTTTACTCTCCATTGATTTCAAAGAGGCATTTAATTTCATCATGTTTCGAAAATTGGGTTTCCATTTGAAATTATCAAGTTTGGCTCTCTATCGCCAAGGGCCAAGGGTGTTTCTGGAATGACAAGATTTTTGACTCCATCGTTAAGTTGATTTGTGACGATCAAGAAACCTAATTAGTTGTGTAAAATTAGTAGAAAAGGTTTGCGTCATCGGATGGGCGAGGGTGGCAATAAAAAAATTAAAGCAGTAGGAGGGTGGTTAATCTGAACTGTCAGGCGAGGCGCGTTAACCGCGAGTAAAGTTGGGTCAACCATCCGTGAATTGGCGCAGGGTGTTTTATTTTGTGAAAAGGAATGCGCGTTGAACTGTGAGTGAAGTTAAGTTCTGTAAATTACCGCAGGGTGGTGTTATATTTTCAGTATGAATTAGGGTTGATACCAGATTAGAGTTAAGTTAATCCCCTGAACACTCTCAAAGGATGGATTTTATTTTGTGCCAAAATTCGCGTTGCCATTCGTGAATATTACAACCAAAGATTTTTTGGTTAGAAAGGCGCACGAAATCTAAGTTTGCTTTTTTGTGGTGGTTTCCATACAAGCCAAGAATTACTCTTTGATACAAGAAAAAATGGTGTAGTCACGATAATTCCGAGCTGTATGATTATTATTTTAAACAAACAAATCAAAAGCGTTTGTGACTAAAATTGAAATTGAACTGCGAAAGGGGAAATTAGTTGAAATACGGACAGCGGAGGTTGAATTCTTTGACCTTGTAAACTAGGATGTCGGCTAAAAATGCACTGAATAAAGTAATTCAGTCGCCCGGCTCTACAATTTGTGGGTGGATATCATTTTTAAAATTTTATTTCCCGAGGGATTATGTAATTTTGTGTAATCGCGTGGGTCTAGGATTTTTTATCGAGTTTTCTTGTCAATCCTTTGGAACATGGAACAAGACCAGTCTGTACTTCACGATCCACGGGTTTCGTTACCCTTAATTACTGTAAATACATTAATCACATCTTTGTATTTTGCATTCAAGTGAGTACCGTTGTACTTCGAGGGTGTTTAAAAAACTAAATTTTGTAAAAAAACCTTTACAAAATCGTCCCTTTCATAATATCGACCTGTATACAGGGCGTTCCTAAATATGAAGCGGCTAATTCTTCGGGTTTGCTAAAGTTGATTTTTATTTTATTGATGTATTGCTTTAATTATTTGTTGAGTATATGTTGATTAAAATGCGTTTTCAAATAATTTATTTTATTTTCTTTCTCGATAATGGTCTCAGATAGCGACGAGAATTAATTTCGTATTTTACCATTTACCAACGGCGCGCCGATATAACAGTTTAAGAGTAGAAAATGGAACATTATCCCTGAAAAAACACCACCCTGCAGAGTCTCACTAAAATTGATATGGCCAATGATGTAGCCGAATAGCATGGAACACACCAAGGTGGACGTAGGTTTTCGATAGCTGTGTTACTAAAATATTTGAACTTTTTAAAAATGGCGATTTTAATTTTTTAGCGCATTTTTTAAGAATTAAGAAAAATGTGGTATTGTTTGCGTTTTGTCCGTCCGTCCGTCCGGACCCACTTCTACCGTTTTGAACTACTTTTACGGGAATGGTCTTAGAGTCCTGGAATTTTTTGCAGTAGATAGCCTATACCTTGAAGGTGTGCCAGATGGCCATCAAATTTCGCTGTCTAAAAGGGGGCCCCCTCACGAATTATTTCCTGAGATGCTGTTTTTGAAAGAAAACGTGGACAACTTTTATATACGACAACCAATGGTCTCAGATTTTGCATACGCATGCCTTTAGTGGTGCCAAGTTAAAATGAAGAAAATGGGGGGGGGGGGAAACATGTTCTACTCTTCATGTATTCTAATGAAAGGTCTCATCGAAATAAATTGGTTTGTACAAACTATAACTTTCCCGTGCGACTCTTTTTCGAGATCAGAGCGACGGGGCCTGAGGGAGGAGTGGGTTAAAAATTAATTTTATCTCTCATTGTATTCTAATTAAAGGTCTCAACGAAAGGAACCGAAAGAGGGGGGAGTGGAGCTAATTTATCGTTCATGGTACTCTACTGAAAGGTCTCAACGAAAGCAATTAATTTCTACTAACGATAGCCCTCCTCTTCGACCTCTTATCATGATCGGGTATATTTCCTTATACCTCAAGAACGGATTGTCGGAAGAGTATACTCATAAAGGGCGATTGAGACCTCTGCAAGAAATATATCCATTGGTGATGTCAAAACAAAAGCTATTTCGGTTTAAAAAAGGCGCTTTATCTGCACAAGAGTTGTGCACAATTTATACTTGTTTCCAATTATCTACGAAACGAATTATTTTTTCAAAATATCGCATCGGAATATCCATTAGCATCAAAAACTACACAACTTTGCCAATTTAACTGTATCTGTAAATATAATAATAACAAAGATCGCCATGTTATCCTACTCAATTTAAGACACCCTGACAGGGTGACCCTGCATAATTTGCTGTGGTTAGATAGGGAAGTGAGAATAATATGATGTAGAAGTACAGCAATATTAAACTTTTACCATTTTGTACTGCCAACATTAGATTCGTATAAGGTTGAAAATAAAATTTAATTCTCTCGAATGCGGCCTATAGCTACTAAAGTGAAATAGCAAACAAATAACTATAATGAAATAGCGAAGTAACAGAAAACAATACACAGACTACCGAGGTGCACCATATAAAAATTATGTTTCGTTTTAAGAAAGGAGAATTACGTCCCAGGCCCTTAACTTTCTCGCGAACCGGTGCTATACAAGAGCAATTCAATTATGTTTTCACTAAACTTTTCCTATGCAAATATGTATTTTACGTTCAAGTGCCCCTTCCTGCAGCTTTCATATTTAATAAGTAATTTCCACTCGATTGTCGGCGTTAACTCTATTTTTGCATACAAATTGAAAACGTTTTTCAGGTAAGTAGATCTACTTGTAACTCGTCACTCAACTTAACAATAAAGCAGATGCACGCTGTGAACGTAAGCACATCCGCAAATGTACTGAGTCGAATTTGTTTACAGATGCAAGGTTAGGTCACCTTGTGAAAATTCTAAAGAAAAAGAAAAATAATCTATTGCGAGGTCAGTTTTATCACAAATTTTTTGACACGCCCTTTATTAATAAATACTTGTTTGAATATATTGCTATCTTGACACAACAGACACCGCGCATCTTGACAGCACACGGTATGATAGCTTGTGTCACAGGTTAGTGGATTACAGGTTTTAGTTATAATGCCAGAAATCTTGTGGAAACCTATAACATAATCAGTGGTCTACTAATTTTAACTATAAACTGCCAAAAATTGATGTGTTAGTAATATCGACTTATTCAGATCATTACTGAAAGGTCATTTTCAGAGTGACTTGTCCAAGAAATTGAAACCGTCATATACCGCATTCTCTATTTGTTGAGGATTTACTTTTGTGCGATGCTACCTTAACACAACAGACACCGCGCATCCTGACAGCACACGGTATGCTAGATATTTGCTTGCTCAAGAGATAAGGGGGAAAATTAAAAAAAATTTCAATTTCAGAATGAGCCTATAATATTTTCTTAGTTAAAAAGGAAACAGAAAAATGTTTTGTACAAAAGTTTGTTTATAATGATGAAATAATCTGCCGCTTTGAAAATAGGTATACGGGGTTGGGTAAAAAAGTTATCGGACCTAACCTCCATTTTTGTAATGGAATACTCTCTATATTTAAATACGACAATAGAGCATATTAAATTCTCTTGAAAATTATAACACACTAGCGACAGTGGAAATTAATTCACTTTTTCACGGAGAGTGCCCTTCGGTTTGATTTTTTCAATATACCATGAGGACGCGCAGTAGTTACTAATTTGAATAGAATCAGTTTCAGTATAATTTCTGCCTGGAAAAATTATCACTTTGTCATGTCGACCACCATTCTACGATTGAATAAGGAGTCTGTACTTTATCCTTCTACTGACCGTCAGAATTAAGTTACCTAATGCTTTTATTGCAATTTTCAACTTTTGCGGTGAACGTTTAGGTCCCTATATAGGATGTTATAATTCAAAACACGCCAGGTATCAAATTGAAAGAATAGAATACCCATAATTAAGGATAATTTCTAATATACGATGACACAAAGGATGATAATAAATTTAGCAGCGAAAGTTTCGCTATGAATTATTCAGCTTACATACGTCGTGAGAGGTTCAATTCTTTAATATTTATTGGAAAGCATTAAGCAGATTTGGATTAGAATTAGAAAATGATCGTGGATTTGTGCGACAATAAAATTTAATGAAAGCTCGCTGCAGGATTCGGGGCGACTAAAATCTCGCTCGCGGGAGAAATTTAAAAAAAAAGCATCGTTACCTCTATTGCGAAAGTAATTTCCGCCGTAATTAAAGTTGTAAGGGAAAAACGTCGATAGTATTTTACGGAGCCCTAACACGAATAAGACTAGAAACCGACTTAAAATTGCTTTAGTAACATTTAGTGTAACTGAAGTGTTGCAACTTACCTAGAACTATCGCCAGTGTTTTAGTTGCTTTTCTCTCCTTTTTCGCCGTCGACTTTTCTCTTTTTTTACGACTTGCTTTATTAACTTTATATATTGTAAATCTTGCCGCCGCCGAAGCTTTTCTTTCCTTTTTCGAACCGGAAGACCTTTCTTGCTCGATCTCTGAATTGACCGTCGCCGATACAGTCCTAAAAGATAGCGGTTTACAATTAGTTCTATTCGAAGCAGACATATTTCTATGTCATAGTGTGATAAGAACATTTGTGTGTGGTTTTGTGACAGAAAACAAATATCTATTCATGCAAACGTGGCTCTACCGAACAGGGGGAAATGGTGAAATATGTGAAATGTTATAAGATTTAGCTGGAAAACAAAAGTAACGGTAGGAGTTTTGCGGTTCTTTGCAATTAACAAAAATATTGCCAGGGAAAGTTAAATTCAATTTAAAATGAGCACGGCTCCCTTTCGGGTTAAATTGTTACCAACAAAGTACTGCGCAGTTCTTCCTCCTACAAGTACACGACAGCAACTTGTGTAATTGGGTTATTTATTAACACCTGTACAAGTGGATTAAAAGTTTTAGTCATAATGCCAGAAGTCTTGTGGAAACCTATAATATAATCAGTGGTCTACTAATTTTAAGCGGAAACTTAATTATATGCTGGCAAAAATATTAGTAATACAACTTATTCAGATCTTTAGTGAAAGCTCATGAGCTGTTAATTCATTTTCAGAGCGACTTGTCTAAGAAATCGAATAGCACATCCTTCATTTTTCAAAATGAAAAGCCACTAGCAATTCTACCTAAATAATGTAGAAGCAGTAATGCTTGGAAAAGGTAAGGGTCCTTCGAACAGCTAATCCCAAAAATGTTCGGCTAGGTTCGTATATCAAAATCTATACAGCATTATTTTTGATGCGGGTATCAGGGGTAGCAAAACTGATTACGTTTCCCAGCAGTAAGGGGCAATACATGACCAATTGGCCTCGATTATGAGGAAGAGGGCCAGTACGAGGTGCTCTTCTTCACACCAAAATAGGGCAAAAATAAAACTTCGATCGTAACACAATTCAAGATGTGCTACACTAAATTTACTCATGGATATTTGCCCTCGATGATTTTGCACACAGAATTTTCGTAGTCCACCCAAATACTCTCTCTCCAGGAACTCGCTCTAGTGAAAGTTAAGGCTTAGGGAAACTCTTCTCCAAAGGGAAGGACTTGTTTTATTATTATTTTTTACTATGAATAGACGCCCCCACCACGAGGTAAACACACTCTAGCAAGATTGGCTTGTAGAAGATTCATCATCGACTTCAGAAGAATTTCCCCAAAGAAAACGCAATTACGCAATTCTAGAGCTTCCTCTTCTATTTCTGTGACAAATTTCGCCCTCCCCCGAAACATTCAACCTACGCAATTCGCTCCTTTTTTGCCACGCATCTCTAAAGTCGGTTATACACGATGGTTCAAATGTGTGGCTCACCTTTGGCTTTTCCGCAACGGGGGCAGATATAATCTAGGGCAAATGGGGACAAATTTGCCCCTTCTTACGACTAAAAACCGCCTTTAAATTTTTTGAAAATAAGTGACTTATCACCGAAAAACTGAAAATGTCAAATTTCGTTTCCATTTTCTCTAGCTTAAACGACCGGAAGCCATGGGCACTTTTTTTCGGAGAATCTGTCAAGCTATAGGACACTTTCCTATTTCATATGGACGCCATGTTGGATTTTTATGGATTGAGATAGAGGATGAGAAAGAAAAATTGTCCCACTCTATACTTTTTTTACATACATTTACAAGAAACATTTCAAAATCAAATGCTTTACATTTATTTCTCAACAAAATATCCACGGGTAACTAGATCTTGCTGACTCAAGATGGCTATGATGGCGATGGATTAAAATGAATTTTTTGTCTTATTCCGTAAAAATTCAATACGACGTCCACAAGAAATAAAGGCCAATTCACATTATCGGTCCGATCACGGTCCGCTAACGGTCCGGTCAATTATTGTAGCGTGTATTTCTATGAACATGTTCTGACCGTGACCAGACCGTCGAATGTGAATATTCCTATTGAAATAGCATGTTACAATATTTTGAGCGGAGCGTGAGCAGAGGGTCACCTGAGCTATAGTATGAATTGGCCGTAAGAAAGTAGAAGTCTGTAACTTCTACATCAAGCGTGTTATGAAAATTGCAATAACACATTGATATACTCTGAAAAAAATCAAAAATTTCAAAACCGCGGAAATCCAAATGGTGAGTCACGAATTTGAACCACTCTATATACACACAGCCCAAAAGAAAGAGTGACAAAAAAACAGATGCCATATCCCGGCATGACGATCTCATAAAATTGATAGGTATCGACTATGCTTTCCGAGAATCGGGTAACACGTCAGAGCCCGAAAAAACAAGCAGGTTGAAGGTGGATTTTAAAGCAAAGATAACGTAAATGGAAATTTGTAAGAAACCAATGACATTGGTATTGGTGTATCCTGTTATTCTTTTAAGAGTGAATTTTCTGGGAACTATTATTCCAGGGGCGAATCCACCTGAACGCAAGCTCTCTTAAAGGTGAATTTTTGGAGAGGCACTTACCTGAGCGAAATTGGTCACAGACATAGAAGGAAATCTTAGTCTTCCTTAAGATAAATCCTTTGGAGGGTAGCTTTCCAGAACGTGAATTCGTTTTGGAGCTAATACCTGGAGAGAATAGTGAAAATTAAAGGGTTTACCAAAATTCCCTTTAATAAAGACTTAACAGATCAAAGTTGCGTAGTCTCAAACCCTCAGATGGCGATCTTCCGTCAGAACCCGGAGCTTTATGTTTCAGAATAAGAGAAAAGTTGCATTACTCGATGAACTCAAGGAAGGGATGGTTGTATTCCGCTTTTATAAGTATTAGAACATAAAAGATCCATCGTTTGCTCCGTCCCAGTTATAAGTGGATGGGGGGCGGATGATTGCTTTAGGAAGTACCTAACTTGGAAGAGGCGAACCTTCAGCTACCTTTCCAAAATTAAAAGAGCGGGGATGTATAATGACCGAGACCCTAGACTCTAGAAAATTTACTCCAGTTTAGCGTCTGCAAAGGTGCCATCGAAAATTTCTTTTCGGGAATTTTGGTCCTCCAAGACAATTTGCCTTCCTCTTATTCTTCAGGAACCTTCCCTTATTCTGATAAAATTCGGCTCGGTGAGTTACTCTTAGAAAAATCATTTTGTAGAGAATTCACATGAAATACTGGAGCTCTCCAATGAACATTCTCGTTCAGAAAGTCTCTATCTCAGAAGATCGCTCTGAAGAAAACTCGTTCTTAAAATAACGTCTCTGACAATTCATCTTTGAAATCGCTCACAAGGAAACTCTCCTCCGTGTAATATCACTCTCACCTCAATTAGAAAACTGGCTCACCCCAGATCTCTAAGATCGGTTGCGTATGCACAGCCCAAAACACGGGACGGAAAATGACAACAGTTTGGCCCCAAGAAAACTAGAGCTAGTGTGAGAACTTCACTGGTACTCGTAATCACATTGGCAAAGGCATTGTTTAAATACTTACACAATGGCAAAGGTGACCTTTCTACAAGAATATGTAGAAGAATACCGAAACAATATCTATGGTCAGAAAAAAATTAGTTTCTACCGAAGTTGAAAGGGGAAAGGGATGGGGACTTCACAGGTCTGCGGTTAGGTCACTACCACGTGAAAATAACAACCCCATATAGTCGATCACGAAATGGTTCGCATGTGTAATGGGCCCGAGGAGTAAGAGGAAATCCCTCTGCATACTTTGTGACACTATGCCGCATATAGCTCATCAAAAATTATTTTTTAGTTAAAAACATATCGCGTAGTCGAGCATTCGTTGGACGTGTGCTGCTTATAGACCGAGAGATATCGACAACGTCTGTCACAGCAATTTTCTCTTTACATAGGTTAGAACTAGCGTATAAACAAACGTATATCATACGTCTGTTGAGCGGTCAGTTCCCTTTTTATGTAATTTTTTTAATTTTGATAGCACAACAAGCAAAAGTTCATTAATCATCTGCTATTACTTTTAAAATATTATTGGAGAGAAAAAATAATAGGGCGCTAGCACATTGACAGACGTTTTTCGTTGACTATTCTCTTGGTCACATATAAATATTATGTACTTGCTAAAAAGTTTTGATTGCCAAAGGTACCCAAAATGAAATATCAAATGGATTCATTAAATGTATTAATGGCATTCGATTATTAATAAACTTTTTTTGTTGTGTTGTCGAAAAATTACTTAAGAATAGAACTGAGATATGATATACGTTTATACGCTAGTTCCAACCAGGGCCCGGGCTATGTTTTTAGCGCCCTGGGCTATATATTGGCAAAAATGATCCACAAGCTCAGATCTAAATTGCAAATAATGGAAAAATGTAATTTATCAAATCTTGCCGCCGCTCCGAAAGTGGCACCTGGGGCTACAGCCCATTTAGCCCATTTATAAGCCGGGGGCTGGTTCTAACCTATGTAAAAAGAAAATTGCGGTGACAAACGTTTACTAATTATCGTACAAAATCTGTCGTTACCTCTTGGTGTATTATCAAAGGTTGTGATCTACTAAAACACTGATTACCAACGTGAACATTCACAACTACCGTGCACATGCCTTCATGCTTACACCTAAACCATGGGTTGTGTTTTCTTCCAAATTTTCTAACAGTAGGTACCTACTTACACGATTGGTAAGTGTAGTACGCCAAGGGCCAAGTCTCTGGGAGAAAAAAATACTTGGGTTACGGAATTGTAATGTAATTTGATGAAATGTGCGTGTGTATAATGTGTTATTTGCGTACGTGGTTTGATTTATAAGCACAGTAAGTAAACAAAATTCAGCGGTTCGGTTATTCCTTCCTCTACACTTGGCTAAATACAGAAAAAATTTTCAATCAGAAAGCAGAACTCACGGGATTTATTAGTTACATTGAAAAACGCAAGGGTAGGGATTAATTGTCGTTATATGTATGCTTTTAGGTATTAATTGAAGTGTTATAAGTTGGAACGTCCCCAGTCACCAAAACCTTTTCGTTTATGTGTTAAAGCCTACTACACTAAAATCGTCAACCCGAGCCCAGGCGCATATGATTGGACCAAAACAAAGATGAAATATACTTTACTTTTTGTTTGATTATTTTATAATTATTGTAATTGATAAATATTGTTGATTAATTGCCAAAACTACGTAGTATCAAATAAATTTAATCAATATACATTGTGTCTAACATAAGAACGTCTATCATGGCGATCTCGGAAACAGTAGAAGATACGATGATGGTCAAATTCAGTCAGTTATTATTGTGCTTTAAAGAAAACCAGAAAATTCCGATTACTTCCGACGATATGCTGGAAAGACAGAAATTTGCCGATTTCGTTTTTATATTTTTCTGGTGTTATTTGAACAGTTAAAGATACAAAAATATAAAAAAAAACACTTCCTCATTACCACTTTGAGCTCTACAAGACAGCGTTAAGGTATTTTTAATACAACGTTTCGTTTCGGAGAAATCATCATTAACTTTATTTCTTCATATGACCAGTAGACAAAGTACATACTGTATTGAGAAGCATTTTTTATTAAGAGTACAACGATATAACAGGGCACAAACAAAAAAAACAAGACAGATGTATTTCACGCATGCGTTGGGCATTGACTGTAATTATCACGGAACAATTTAATATTATAGTTATGCAAGCTTATGAGTTTTGAAATGTATGTATCATTATTGTTTTTAATTTTCACATGTAATACCACTAGTGCTTGAATTATTTCCGGAAATTTGTTCGAGCTCACGAATATTTCGTAAAAATATTCGTGAGCAAGAACAAATTGGTAGAATAATTCAAGCACGTGTGGTATTCGGTAAGAAAATTTCACACCAGATTGAACCTCAACCACTTATTTGAAAATTTGTTCTCTCTTTGAAAGTAGATCAAGATAGCCTTTGGATGACATTTTACAGATTTGAATTGAAATTGCCGTTGACAGTAAGTTTATTGTGAGCGTGAAGGAAATGATTCGATATAGCGAAATTCAGCACCTTAACGCTCCAGAATAGTAAGGAATCCAAGTGAAGTGTTTGGAAGCAGTTTACTGACTTTTACTCTGAAAAAAGTTATGGATTCGATAGGGAAAACATATCTGTGAAGGAATTGGCAATGATTGTGGATGATTATGGATTTAATATCTACCCCAATTGTGTTTATTTCTGCTAGAATATTTTCTTATAACGCGGGTAAGTGACGTTTTATGTCAAAACGTTTTCTTATGACGTCAAAAAATTTCCACTATAATTCGCTCTAGGTTACCCCTGCAGGCAAAAATTTCCGATAAATACCTCGGTTACCATGATAACGTGAGACGAAATCTGCATTTCATTGGTCGAAAATGGTGGGTGTGAAATTTTCGGCAAAATTTTTTGTTTTCATTACTTTGATTTGGGTAGATATTAATTGAAGACAAAACATACTTTGAACAATATACATTTCGTATTTGGGTATTTGTTCAAACAAAGGCGTAGATATTGCTTTCAATTAAATTTTTATCAAAACAAAGCCTACCGTCTTTACTTCGGCCAATTTGGTATTTATTTAATGCTGTAATGCCTGTAATATGGGGGGTTTTATTCTCTCATAAATTTGAAATCTGAACGAATTTAACTTGAAAGTTGTTACAGGTAGGGTGTGCTGTGCTGAATAGGTAGGTATGTCAAAGAATCGTAAGCAGCCCGGATTAAAACTATCGTTTTTTCCAAATAAAATGAGGGTGGAAAATGTTTTGTTTGGGAGGTATGCTGTCCAAAAGTCGCCTTTATTTTTAAATTCTTTCTCCATTACCATAATACATAGAAGATAGGAATTAACGGCATGTGATGTTTTTCTAATCGGTTATAATACTGATACAAATAAAGTAAAATTCCTTGTGAGGGGATTCGTGTCATACGGCACCTCGCCTCGTATTTATTATACAGGGTGTTTGGTAAACATGCGGCAAAAATTAAAGAGGTTATCCTTGGACTATTCTAATGTTATTTTATCCTTTGATGATTTTTGAAAAAACGCTTCGTTGCGAAGATACAAGGCGAAATAGATTTTTGAAGAGTTGAACTTATCAAGTAAAAAACGTTAATCACATTCCCTGATATCTGTCATTGATGATCTTTTGTTTCGAGTTTGTCAAGATTTATTGACGTTTGGCTATTGGCGTGTAATTTCTGCCCTTATTACTTAAACGGTTGTTTGTGAAATCCTCTATCATGGCTCATTATTCGAATGCGTTTTTTCAAAAATCATCAAAGGATAAAATATCATTAGAATAGTCCAAGGAATAACCTCTTTCATTTTTGCCGCATNAGATAAATGACATTCTGGTTAATAATTTTTTTGTTCTTTACAGTACACACATACCCAATTCGAAAAAGAGATTTGCAGAAAACGGAAATAATTAACCGTTTCGAGACTTCTTGCATACCCTGTATACTTGTGCTAAAGATCAATAAATGATGAAATTGAATTTTTTTATTCTTTATTAATTTTTGTGTTTTTATACGTAACAGCAAATTGCGTACCACTTTGGTTTCATCTATTCCGGATATTTTGATGTCTAAAGTGCACCGCGCTCTGGAACGCCAATTGTCGCAAATGATAACATAAAAGAAATCATCAAGTCCGTTCGTCATCTAAGCACTGTTCTGATTGCCATGGATTTCACACGAAACTAAGTATTTGTAACCACGTGGATAAGGCGGGATACAAAAGAAGTGAGATGTGTGGGAACAGACGAGTTAACGCAAACCATCCTCATGGGTCGAATTTCCATCTGCTAGTCGCTGCTGAATAGTAAAAATCAGGTCCTATAACTTGATTAATTAGTCGCAGGCGCGTTCTCCAACTCGAAGGGCATTTAAAGTGAAATAGTCCTCTTCCAGGTATCGTGAAGGCGGTCAGTTTTCGAGCACTATCTCTTATTGGCACTTGCCATTGTGCGAATTGATGTCCATGGAGCTACCAAATATGTACTTTTTAACTTGTTTAGCATTGCGGAGATGTAAGGGATCGGATAGGCATCAGGCTTCAGAACCTTATTTAACTTCCTATAGTCTACGTAGAATCTAAACGTGCCATTTTTCTTTGGTGCCATTAATATTAATGGACTTGACCACCACCATTAGAGGGGTCGATCACATCTAATTCTAATATGTCGTGAAAAGCCTCAATTTCTTTTATACCAAAAAATAAAAAATAATTAAATTAGTATGAAAGAAAAACACAAATATATGCTCAATCATTAATTGGTAACCGCGAGTGCAGATATATTCCGTTTGGATATCTTTCAAATCACAGCTTGCGAAGTTCCTACCAGTTATAAAAACCTATAACAATGTTCAGGTCGCCACTACTTTATTGTACTACTTCAAAACACTGCAAAGTATTCCAATAATGTACGATCGGTTTTTGTTCTTGAATCTACGGCTTTAAAATACCATTTGCCAACAATGTTCGGTAACGAGCGGAAGGAAACTCGACGTAAATGTTCTATGGAACTGGTATTAATTAAATTCCACTTTAAAAGAAGATGATTTTTTTATAGCCATCAAAGTATTTTAAACTTCACTCAAAGAAAATGAATACGCTTGATGAATTGGCTCAAATCGCTTATTAACCGAGTTCCGTTGAAAGTTAAATGGCGTATCGATTGAAAAATTTGCCACCGAAGTACTACCACCGCTCAAATTAAATTAAAAAAAGTTTTCTCTCGCATTCAGCCTACGTGGAAGGAATAAGCGAACTTTAAATGCTATCTAACAGCGAGTTCTGTTAAACTTCTCCTATAATGAAATAAATTTAGTTTGTACACATTGTAAAGTGTAAATGAATGTAAGTGTACAGCTGTACACAAATATTAAGGGTAACAAAATGATATTAATAAACTAGTTTACTAAAAGCCCGTAAATTACAGCGAATTCTATATACCAAACTCATTTACTATTGTAACTACTACTACGGAGACTCGCTCTATACATAAAATAGTTGTGAAAATGAGAGGGTGGGTTACCCCGAAAAATGGCATACGTTTAATAATCAGATTAGAAATGCTTAACACTTACTTTAACTCAGTGTCAAACGTCGCCCCATTCTTTTTCATTTGATGCCTCGTTTTTTTGGGACTCTCCAACAATATTGTGTCCGTTTGACTGGGCGCGTATCCCGAATCGTTATTGCCGTTTGGATCCGCTAAAGGCGCTGGAGTCGCCAAGCTCGCTACAACGCTCGATATCCTGCAAGAAAGTTTTCTGTTAGTAAATTATTCCTCTCTCAAAATACAATTATTTACTATTTTCAAGGAACATAGTTAAGGGTGAGGGTATTATATTTAATTAATGGAACCGGTTGAAGAAGGGTTATATGGAGATAATTCATTGTTGTGTTTTAGTCATTGCACAGAATGTCCATTTAAGAATGAGCGCCGAAAATTGACCATAAATAGAGGAGCTCTACAGTCCTAAGTTATGGAACTCAAAGGCTAGTTCGAAATAATTGTCCAGAAGTACTTACATTTTAACTAAACTTATACTAAAAATTTCAAGTGATTCTATCCAACTTAAGGCCCGTGAGAGTCATGTTCAATCCGTTTTTACATACGCTGATCCTTTAATTGGAGTGCGAAACAGAATATCTTAGTAGTCCACAGAATTGCACCCCAATACTAATCCCCATTAAATCTCAAACCAAACAAAAAATTCAAAGGTAGGTATAAAAAATTATTTACTGATAGTGCCCATGAATATAACGGATAGAGTACAATGTTGATTTAGTACCTATTGATCTAGTACTGCAACCAGTATAAATAAATCATGGATCCCCAAAACCCTTCGTTCCGTCCTAGTGCTACGGTTGCTGAAAAAAGTGAAGAGAAGAAATCCCCATTTTAATTGAAAACTGCACTCATTTATTCTTGTCCAATAAAAAATTGCTATTGTAATAAGTATGGGTGCCTGACTTTTGACCCAATTCCTCCAGAACTAGATAGACAGAAGTTTTCGAAACCGTTCCGCAAACCCATAAAGAGTTGGGAATGGTGTTCTTTCCCATTTAAAGGTGATGTTTGATCGACGAAGCTGAATTGTAACCCATAATTTTTATTGATCTCTGATTGCCCACTCTGCATTTTGCTAATTTTGTAATGGCTGTTAATAGATGAAGATCTGTGTGGAAGTATGTGTTATTTACCAAGAACTTCATTCCCTCTCCATGTCAATTTTGGGTCCGAACATACCAATTTCCTATGTTCAATTTTTAAATATACAAGTCAATCCACCTTGGACACAAATTTGACAGCAAAAACTTAGTAGTCCTTTTTTCTGGTGTAATGCTAGTAGAGATACAAGGGCGAACTTGGACTGTTCAAGGTCGCTCACCACCTGGCGGTGACCTTGAAAATTGGGTCAAGGTGAAGTTCAAAAGTCACCTGCCCCATGGCGGTGAGATTGGAAAGTATGTCAAAGTGAGACACAAGGGCACTTGCCCCTTCCCCCGAGCACTGTTCTTCTGTTGACTTTGGAATGTTTGTGACCTTGGAAAGTAGATCAAGAAAATGATCACCCGTCTTCAAAGGTCAATCATCCCATCTTGTGGTGCCATACTTCTTCCTCAAGGTTATCAAAGTTCAATGACCCGAATTTTTGTGATGCCATATTCTAGTTTCAAGGTTATCAGAGGCCAATAACCCAATTTTTCTGTGGTGTCAGAGGTCGATGACTCCATTTTTGTGTGGTGTCATATTTTATTTTAAGGTTATCAGAAGTTTTTTTGTGTGCAATACATATTTCACTTTCAAAATTATCAAAGTTCAATGACCTCCGTTCATAGCATACGGGAGTTGGAACTACAATTTTTATATGGTTATTCTGATATATTTCTAGCGTATATTTTTATGGGCGAGACTTCGTCTTCGTTATTCAAACCGCTCCTTCAGCTTTGAGAAGGTATGGAGATGGAGATGTAATTCAAGGTCGCTCGCCACCTTGCGGTTACCTTGAAGAATAAGTTAAGGTGAATCTAAAAGATTGATTTCTTCCAAATCGCAGTGACTCCATTTTTTGTGTTGTCATCTTCAGGGTCATCAGAGGTCAATGGTATCATTTTTTGTAGGTTAAGGTGAGGTTTAAAGGTCGATTGGCAACTTGTAAAGTAGGTCTAGGTGAAACTTAAATGTACGTTCGATTGTTTGATTAAAATAGCAACAATTGAATCCTGTTCTAGAAAAAGAGTGAAAGTTACCATTTTTGCACTATGTTGTCTTTAATCCAGCACGCAACACGATCCCTATAACCAAGGATGCTGTATAATATAAGGATTGCTCGATCCCTATACTTGTAATGTTGCCCGAGTTTAAGTCATATGTGACGTCACCAACGGACCTGACTGTCAGAATTGACAGTTATAATTTGCTAAGTTGTCAACGTTTTTGCATTAGCGTTATAACTGTGTGTATATGTTCGCTATATTGCAACAAAAATGCTTGGACGCCGCCATCAGTATTGGACTGTAATAACAATTTGGGGTAGTATTCACATTTTACACTTAACTGGCGTTCATTTTAGGCAGTGTCAAGAAGAACGTCGAGAAATCGTTATTTTAAGATGGACAAAGTTGAAATAAACTGATTTAGCTGCAATTTCCATGGATGATGAAGAGTACAAAAACCAAAAACGCAGGATGAAATGGGTTCACGGCATTTTGAGTACTTAGGCAAAAAACCGAAAGAGAATTTGTAGACTTGTAGACGGTGAATGGGAAGTGTTTCTAATTTAAATACCTACCTACATCCATTTGGACGTATTAGAGCCGCTTCTTACCAGGCTTAAGCGGCTGATAGCGTGACCTCTTCACACGGTACGATTTGCAGCGCCACAAGTAGCACGAAGCGCTTTTCAGAAGCGCCTTCACGCAACGAAAGCGCATGTACCAAGAAGGGGCGTCGTTTTTTTAAAAAATGGTGTGTGGTTTGAGGAGAGTTGATTTACTTGTGCCTTAGTAAAGAGCGTACATACTTGTGTACTGATATTTTGTATATAAAGCTAAGTTTGTTATTACTGATATGCGGGGGTTGTAGTTTGACCGTTGAAGGAAGGCGAAGCTGTATTAGGCTAAACACTTCATATTGTGTGGTAAAAACCATTGTAGCACGGTGTGGCAAACTCCAAAATTATAACAGAAATTGTACAGAAGAGACTTATAAACTTCAGTTCTTACTCATCTGAGATTTTCGCATAACCGTATCTTTTTTTCGAAGAAAATTTCCACTCTGCGCAGCGTTTCAAAAACGCATCGTGAGAAGGAGCTCTTAGAATCTTACATGATATAAAATACAAATGAAAGTGGTGCACAAATCTAAAAATCAAAGCATGCGGTGCGTCTGGGTCCGCCAGTGACGTCACTACACGCGACGAAAAATTCAGTGATCGAGCAATCCTTATATTATTATAGCATCCTTGCCCTATAACGAAATATGGTTGAAAAAGACGACACTTCAAGGTGAAGTTCAAATGTAGTTTGGAACCCCTGGTGGTATCTTTGGGAGGTAGGTAGAAGTGAAGCTCAAAGGTCACCATTATAACTATAGGGCCGGTTCTTGTTCAGTCCAAGGTCGCTCACCACCTGATTGTGACCTTAAAAGGTAGATCAATGTGCATCTTTAACGGTCGCTTCTGTGACGACTTTGGGAAGTTGGCAAAGGTTAAGCTCAAATATCGCTAGCTCCTGACGGAGACACTGCGAAGGCGAAGGCTTACTCGGTTTCGGAAAGTAGTTCAAACTATCGATCACAGGTCGCTCTCCCGCTGTTTCGCTCCTGGATACGACATTGGGAAATAGATCAAGGTGACGTCCAAAGGTTAATTCAGCTTTCTTTATAGTTCGGGAAATAGAGACTGAAAATTGACAATTTCCTGCAAAACGAGAAGTAGGTCCCATTTTTTTTGCATGTCATTGAGGAATAGCTGGTGGTTAAGAATCCAAGTTTTGGACCTCCCACCCCTTGTGCTTCACCCGTAACGTAAATTTAATTACGTGTTTTATTTATTTACTATTAATTAACATTACATTTATAACAGTCTTGAAACGAATTAATTTATAACAGATAAAATAGTATTTATCACTCGCAAAGTCACCATTTATAACAACGCGAACTATTTATGACTTCATCGTTTAAAGTAGAACTGTCCCGTACCTTAATTCGATTTGCAAACTCGAGTGCTTCCGAATGTTGCCACATCCGCCTTCGTTCTTTATCGCCGATGACTAATCTTTTATCGCGCCTCGATGTCTATCGTGATTTCTGGAACAGTCGCTACACTATCATTCATTCCATACTAGTGATATTGGTATTTCCAAATTTTATACTTCCCTAGTGTTTAAGATTTATTTATTGTAATGATTAAAATTAAATAAGGCTAAGGGTAGTTTTGGAGTTTTTTAGCCTCATTTAATCACCCCGTGAATACCTTGCTCGATAATATAATCCTACCCGTACGGTCATTTTGGTACTTTAGCAACATTTATTCCAAACTGTTCTGAATGAGCGTACCCTGCGACAAAATGTTTGGTAATTTATGACCCATTTAGGAGAAACAAAGCATAAATGAAACAAAACGAATAGTATTTCACTTCCGAAAAAATGACCGTAATGAAACATAAACTGTGTGTGAGTGCAAATTGTACGTTTATTATAATAGCCTGGTTGTCATAAAGCGTTTTCGTGGTACGTTTATATTGCATTCTATTTCAGCAGGCCAGTCCAGAAAATTAGATTTTTTGTATTGTTATCAATACATTGGCCGTAGATCCATTAGACAGTGATAATTGATTTCGCAATTTACACACATCCGTATGAATACCCATTCAAACAGTCCGGTCATAGACTCGTCAACAGAACTGCGTTTGTTCCTTCCACGTCCCGTTAATTGTTTCGTCGGAAGTCTATTGCGGAAGATGTCGGCTATTAATAATATTCACCGATTAGGTACCTAACAAAACGTACAGGCATCGCTGTTCTTAATTAAGTTTCCTCCTGTAAAACTACTGTAGCCAGGAACAAAAAGTTTCAAGTGATATAATTAAAACATGCAAATGCACTATGGTGTAATGCTACAGATAAAAATTAACCCATTAAAACGTGCAGCAAACGAGATGTGTGCAGTTTCAGTAAACCGACAGCATACGGTTTTGCTTTTTCTCAACTGAAAATTACATATTCATAAGTTTAATCCAGGCAACGTCCTTATGGGAATTATATTGAGCTATACTTTGTTCATAGCGCTTATGAGTTTAAATTACACGAGCAAAAGCATTTGTTACTCCTAATTAGGTTACATACGTGGTTTTTTTAGAGTTTCCATCATAGATGATTGATGGTACCTACTTTTAATTTCATGAGTTAGATTTGAGTGTTTTTGTTCGTATAATTGTATTACTTTCTATTGCCACACATTGTGCTATTGCATAATAGTTTTGTAGTATTAAAACATCACAATGTCGATGGTTGAATTTAATGAACATTACACCAGAAAAAGAAGTTGCAGTGTATTAACTGTAGAAATGAAGTTAAATATTTTGGCGCACGTAGAAGAAAAATCCCATTATGTACAACAATAATGTATTACTGTTCGTGATTTAGCTAGAGAATTAGAAATTTCAAACATGTCCGTATTGTACCGCAAATGTGTAAAACTTCAGTGACTGAAATAACGCTATATAAAGACAGTTCCACAGTTAATAAGTCAAATCTGCAGAACAAATCTGCCGAATACGTATCCAAAACAGTTTCTTTTGTTTATACTGCTGTCCATTTGTGCGTAAGCATAATTCGCTTTACATACGAATGTGGGAACAAATTCACCATCCGTGCGCGCAACCTTTTGACAGAATTTCCATCTGCTAAGAAACCGCCATTTGCTGAATTTGCTGAAGCAATGTTTAGTTCATTGCGTTCTGAGCGCTGCAGCTTGGGAGTAGTTTTCCTTTGTTTGCAGGTTTTATGGATCCGGGAATTGAGCTCACTTTTCTGGATAGCATGTTATTAAATCAAGGCAAGCGGTGCCTCATATGTTTTACTTGTATTTGGCACTACACGTGCGCATTTGTGTTCGGATCAATTTTTGTGGGAGCTTGGTTTTAAGATCAAGTAAGAATTAGCTTAATCAATCATTCCTGAGATTTCCGTCGTAGAGTCCAGATACTCCGTTTTGTATGTAACACAAATTATAATGTTGGACCTTTGAATATTTGTCTAAACTATCCCATCGGGGAGTTTATTTTTGATTTTTTTAAAATTATTTTTTTGATTTTTTTTATTACCCATACCCAGAACGAACTACCGCTGTGGAAGATTCTTCATTCTTCATGATTGGGATTGAAGCAATTGATATATATGGAAATATTCTTTATATGTTCAAGAAATTAGCACGGTTCTAACATTGCATGTGCTACCTTGCAAGCGTAGGTTCTGCCGTTGCGATCGTTTCTATACAAACAGAATTTTCATATGTTCTGAACGTCATTTTATAACGTGCATTTGAAATAAGTATGACAAGCGTCATTAGAATGCACAATCATTTATTTCACTTTATCTACCCTTACGGTTAAAGTAATCACTTTATCTATCCTGGCGATTAAAGAAGGTTTAGCCTACTCATTCAAACTTATTAAAATGTCATTTTAACATATTATGTATGCTATAGAATAAAGTAAATGAAATTAGGGAACACTCCAATCCTTCAGATATTTTGGTGTTTTCGCATCTTGCGATTTTAATCAATAAATCCTTGTATTAATATTCAAATTCTCCTTAGCATTTATATTATATGTACGGCGCAATGAATTCCTAACAATCAAAATTCCATCTGTGTTAAAGTAGAGCACATAATCACAGCAATCTAACAATCTTAAGTGATACCAAAGTGAAGAGAAACTGTCGAGAAATTTGAGAGGAATAAATGACAGCAATAATCTACGCTGATTAATATGTACTGACTTTACCGACACGCAACTTATGGAATTAAGAAATTTCTAAGCGGCAGTTTCATAACTCACATTAATAAGACGTTTATTGACATATCGTCCTAGGCAATTAGTTTCCATGTAAGTAAACGTTTTAATTAATTGCTGGTTCAATATTAAGCCGAAAACAAACTGAAACGTTTAAAATTTGAAATATTTATTCAGATGCGATTTTGATTGATCTCTTAAACATGGAATTAATCAACATCAAACCACAAATGGGCCAATTACGCTTATACGACTCATGAAAACGAAATAATCCACCTCAATATAAAAGTAGAAATGAAAATTTCATTACCACTAACGATTCTTTTCGCCTTTGTGGCATTTCATTTGAATTTCAAAAATGTCCTAAGAAATCGTCCAACTGGTATATAAATCATCAATCTATTTCTCATGTTTTATGGACAATCCATTATAAAATTAGTGGTGAGGATTTTACTATTGAGGGCATGAATAATGCACGATAATGCATAATTCATGAAGGACTTTAATCAGGTAGTATTAAAATGGATTACAGTTACAGATCACATTATTAACTAATCTTTGTAGAATTTTATCGACTATCGACTTTATCTAAAACGGTTAAGCGCTCTTTATCCATTTCCCATTCTTATTTTGATGTTGGTGTCTGATCCTTTATGTTAGCACTTACCTATTCTGAAATTGAAGGGAGCAATTTTTTGGTAAGGTACCTCTTTCATCTGTTCCTTTTCAGAAATAGTTCAAGGTCTTAGTAACAGTTATGCCAACTGTCTCTAAAGAGACTCGTTTTCCTCGAATGAATTGGTAACATCTGCCCTATGTCAAAGCGGAACAATTTTTGTGTGCCATTACATCTGTGGAAGCGGTGAGAAATTGCAGTTAAGTTAATCGGGGAGATTCAGATTTACGTTTTTTGAATCACATTCATTATGTCCAATTTTGATAGCGAGCCCACCGTCGAGGCTTACTAAACGTGAAATGAGGAATGGTGCGGAACTGAAAAACTGAAATGGGTTTATTTTATTTTATTTTATTTTGCCTTTATTTTTGAGTGGGCGGGGTTTCAGTCAAAGCTGCTCTACCAACCCAACCCACTATACATTTACAAATATCCATGCCCGAACTCGGATTCGAACCAGGGACCCTTAACACCACAATCCAGCTTTAACTAAACTGCGTCTCACGGGCCGACGGAAAAGTCATTGTTTCCAAGCGCTATGCCATTCTAAGGAAAATCAAAATGATTTACGTTTAGTGATAAACTGGAAAATGTAACAGAAAAGGTCAATTTGGGAAGAAGTATCACGATACCGTCCAGTTCTAAAGGCGCATTGGTCTCAGTGGGACTCGTTACGGTTAGATGGTCTTCTGGAGAGGGTTCTAGAAAATGATAATGGCACGACCACAGGATGAAATTAGTGATTCCAGAGAGCAAATAAACTAAGGTATATCGTGAGACCATCTCGAAGTGACGAAAACCCTGGTGTGGGAGCGATTCTACTGGGTAAATAGTAAACGCGATGTCAAAGAATGGTGCAGAAACTGTACAGTTTGCGCCACAAGCAACAGGTCAGCAAAAAAATTGATATCGCAGGGCCCTTCCCAGATACAGATTCTGGAAACAAATACATCTTGGTGGCCATGGACTATTTCAGCAAATGGACAACAGCATATTCTCAGCCAAATCAAGAAGCGACAACTGTGGCAGACATTCTGGTAAAAGAACTTTTTAGCAGATTGAAGTACCCCCTGGAACTACACTCTGACCAAGGACGAAATTGTGAGTCGGCGCTATTCGAAATAAGGGTGTGACAACTATTGGGCATTCGCAAGAACAGAACCACTGCTCTACACCCACAGTCAAACGGAATGGAAAGTTGTGTCCGACCACTAGCGTGATTGGGACAAATATCTGCATTTGTTCCTGGTGGCGAACCGTTGTGCGGTGTAGGAAACTTCAGCCAAGAAGTTACTGTGGAAAACGAGTAAGTGGTAACCTGCGTCAAAAATTGGATGTTCACGATAATATGCAGTTAGCTAGCGACAGGATGGTAGTGTAATACGATTGGAGGGCCCAAGTTGGTGGTTATCAACCCGGAGATTTGATTTGGTTGTATCATTTCCAGAGGAATCGCGGCCTATCCCCGATGTTATAAAGAGCTTGGGAACGACCATATACAGTTGTGAAGAGAATAAACGACTTGATATATCGGATACGGAAACTACCATGAGGAAAACCCGTGGTGGTGCACATAAATCGATTGGTTTCATGCGCGGGACAGAATGAGCCCGAGGAACAGGAAGCAGCGAATGTGATGCAAGTGAGTGAGTGCACTTTCGCGGAATTTATGGCACTTTACTCTGGAATGCAAAGATCACGTTTTGGTGTTGAGGATGAGGAATCTTGTTTGAAGCACCAACAGAATACACTTTGGCTCAAGGACGTCAAGATGTTCAGAGGCATTGCCGTGCAATTCAAGTTCTGGTGAGAAATTTACCTGCAACGTCCCAAGGTGGGTCAAGCGTGTTATCTAAAGGAGCATGGGCGATTCCGTGACGAAATACCTTGTGATTAGCCCAAGTTGTCAGGATTTTTGGAATGCGCTACAGCACCTGCAACGAAATCTACAAATTCATGGTGTTACAAAGCTGGCAATTCCGATGATCGGATGTGGTCTTGATAGGTTGAACTGGCGAACATTCCAGAAATGTCCATAGACATCCAGGTGCCATGAACGATTAGTCATCGGAGATAAAGTGCGAAAGTGGATGTGACGTAATCTTTGCGAGAAATATGATATTTTATTCTTGAATGCTCACGACCGCTCGGGAACATTCGACTTTACTATTTAAGCAAATCGGATTGCGTTACAGTGACGTTGCCATTAGAACGCCGAAGTAATTAATTGTTCGCGCCATCATAAATTTGAGTAATTGTTAGTGATAAATAATAATTACCGTTATAAATTAATCGATGTTAAGACTATTATACATTGATCGTCTATAACCTTGCAAGCAAATGCCCTTGGCAAGCGAGAGATCTTGAACCGGTCCATGATCGCCACCAGGTGAAAAAATGGGGTCAATTCCCTTCTATGTCCTTGAAATTCAGGTCTTTGACTTCGGATGACATTGAAAATGTACTTTGACACCACAATTGAGCTTATTGCCCTTGGATGACCTTGAACATGTAAATTGACACAGAAAAATGAGACCATTGACCTTGCATGCCCTTAAAAATGTAATTTGACACCCCAAAAAATGAAATACGATATCTACAGCTAGCCTTTTGGGCTTAATCTCGACCTACTTCCCAACAACACCGCCTACGTGGCACGCGACATTCACTTGAATTCCCAAAGTCACCGCCGCGTAGCACCTCCCCTTGACCTACTTTCCAAGGTCACTACCAGGTGGTGAACGACCTTCAACTGGTTCAGAATCGCACCTGTATAACTTTATACGACGAGTAACTTTAGTGCAAAACACTCAGCTCTTACACAAGGCAAAGCTTGCGCTTACCTTGAGAGACTCCACCTACGCTGATGCGCACATTTTTGAGAGTTGGCAACCGCGTGACTTTTTAGAAGGGGAAATCTGTCTGGGCCATCTCGGGAGCAAAAACGCTACTTATATTAGGGCCATCTGGGTTCTCGATTGAAGCGGCCGTCCAGAAAGCATCGTGTATAGTTTACGTTTGTTATTTTTCTGTTATTTAAGGCAGGCAGTAATCTTTGCATTTCTTTATAATTTATTTGTGTTTGTATTATTTATATTTTTTATAATTTTCCATATTTCTTTTTCCAATTGACTTAATTTAATCTCAATGCAGAATCACATTTCATTTTGGGTGTAAATGTTTGCTCATTTTATGTTTATGTTTTGATTACATGGTCTTGGACACGTAGGTAAAATTATAAATTTAGCTGATCATAAACAACGCCTCAGCCGCCGTATTCGCCAGTTTTAGCCTCATGCGACTTTTTCCTGTTTCCAGAACTAAAGAGACAGATGAAAGGACAACGTTTTGCCACTATTGACGAGATAAAAACCGCATAGGTGGAGGAGCTAAACGCCATACCGAAGATCGTGTATCAGAAGTGCTTTTAAGATTTGAAAAAGCGCTGGCACAAGTGTATAATATCAATTTCTCACATTTCTCAGAACGTTTGAGTAGTTTTAAAGTGATTTTGAGATCAATGACTATCTAGAAGCCAATTGGAAAATGCCTTAAAGACAAAGAGAAAGCACGAAAGGATTTCGACGTACTTCAATGCTGAGATGGTGCTTGCAAACACTACATTTGTTAGTGGTCGAGTATGTATTGACTGTTTCGATAACAAATTATTGCAGTGTCAGGTACGGAAAAATCATCTAAATAATGTTACATTAGCAAAGATGGAATAATCAGTTCGGTTTTGAAACCAGAGAAAAATATGAAAAACACTTACGCAGCTTCTTCAACAACGGTAGCTAGTATAAACTCAGTACTTTTGTCGTTAGAAATAATTTGGCATTCTGGCTCGGCGGGTTCTTCGTCTTCGTCTCCTGATCCAGACCCTGTATTTGTAGCTTGTTCATCTATAGGTGGCGGTCCTAAAGTTGTTTCGGCTAATCTTCTGGTGTTGGCTACATTTTCTATCACAGTACCGGGTTTAATTTCACATGGAAGGGGTTTACGCGTTAACCGCGCTTTTATCGCTCTATTTCGTAAAGCCTGTAACAAAATACGTACAATTAGTTTAAATACTTTTCTCGGCGTCATACATTACACTTGACAGTAGTAACAATTATTTAAATTTTTTTTGTGCAAATGTGAACATTTTAATGGTATATTAAGAATGAACGAGTACAAGTGCTTTAAAGACCACTCGCTTTGTATAGTTTTTGTATTATACTTGTAATGTAATTTAAAGATAAGGAAAATGGTTTATCACAGAAGCAGAAGAAAAGTCGTTACCTACAAAATCCAGCAGTCTATTACAAAGAATATGAAAAGTTGTTGGCGATAGATGAATAAGAAGCATCTTACCAACAAAGTCTTAAATGCACTCCTCGTTAATCAAAATCTGGTGGAATGGACTGTGTGGCATTAAAGAAATCCTATTAACTGTTAGTTAAGAAAAATATCAATATGCTTGATACCACAAGGTCCCTTCCTCAAGATTGAATCTGGCGATTGCAGTTTTTAAAGTTAAACGAAGCAATGGCAAAAATACAACTGATAGCAGCATTTTATCGGGCAATTATGTTTTCTGGAATGACATAAAAGGTATCTATCTCAACTTACCTTAAAAATATTATAATAAAGAAAAACCATGATGATGCATGGTATGTAGAAAGATGAAAGACTAGAGTAGATTATGAAATCGCTGTTGTAAAAGAGACACGCATCTTCGATTCGATCTGGTGTATTATTTAGACCAAGGACTATAGGTGATCCAATGGCAGCTGATATCACCCACACTAAAACTATTGTAAGCCACACTCTCCGATTGCTTTTGTGCTTCGCGTATTTAATTGGTTGTGTAACTGCTATATACCTGTAACAAAAAAAGGGGGTTAACATTTATATTTATCATAAAACAATAGTATGACTTCTTTAGTCATAAATTTGTAATTAAATTTTTAAGCAAAAGAAATTATTACCTTTGTAATGCTACGAAACGAGATGTTCACGAAATGTTCACGATTGTGAAGTATTTTTTATTAAAACGAATATAGTGCCGGGTTTTAAGTTAAAAGTATGCGAGATAAGGTCGGATTTTTCCAAAGGAGGGAATAGGAATACTTTATAAAGAAAGGGAAATAAGTGCACTAATTTCTAAATAAAAATTCAGCAATTTATTCAAGGCGGCCCGGATTACGGATTCGTGCCGTAAATAATTAATTCATCCTTAAATTTGATATGCACGGGATGTTTCCAATTTTAAATGCTTATTGCGGTTAAACAGGATAGAGTATAATGTACAGGAGCCCTTTTGTTTTGTATGTAAACAACGTAGAAAAAAAATTGAAATTTATGGCAGATTTCATCAGTGGTGGTACTTACTACACGAAAACAGTATAATCGGAATTTTGATTAAATGGTAATTTTGGATATTATACATTCTAATTTAAAGAGCACACGCTTCCCATTGCTCCACCTAATACCTATTATACGATTCCGTTTGATGGATAATAGAATCTTCGAGCTAACCTTATTAAAATTGCAATTGCGCTCCAGAATTAATCATTCAACTCAAATCGCCATTAATTAAATTACACCATAGATACGCGTTGCAATTAACATTATGTTTATCCAGAATAATTGGTCGCTATGTTGAAATAACTGACCATCCTGTTACATACATATAAACTAATCTTTATTTACGATATTTCCCATTTCAAATCTGTGTGTTTATGTTTTCTTTCAAATTATTCGACGTGGTCGTAAATTAAATACCTAGAGTGACGTCAGTTTGAGTAATACTTCATCAATTTATATTATATTATATATAATTATTATATATACTGAAGAGAAAGTGACGGATCAATGTCAACCTAAAAGAGCTCGAGGAGCATTTAACGCAGCTGAAAACGAAAGCAAGATTTGTGTAGTGTGTAAAATGGATAATTGCACTAATGAAAGTTGCATATAATTTCGCAGGATGATTATGAAAAAAAGGAGGAACATCGCTCAAGAAAACAAGTTGTGTTTTCTGTGTGTTCAATCAGCCCATTGGTCAAGTAAGTGTCCTGACCAAAACCGGAAATGCAAGAAGGATGAATATAGCTGATGCAAGAGGCACCATACGGTTCATTTGAAGCATTCATCAGTTTTCAAGAATAAAGGGAAGGCTGAAACAAGTGAAAATGAACGTTCTTTTCACCTGTAAATGTTCAAAAGAAAAGTGATCGACCTGCTTCTGAACCAGATGAAGAAGAAGGTTCAATCAATACAACTGGTTCATCAGAAAATTTGCCGAAAATCAAAATCCTGGTCAAAGGACCAAAAGGATATGAAGATGTTCATGCGGTGCATTAATCAGCATGATAGAAGAAGACGTAGCTCATCGACTTGGCCTAAGTGGGAAGCAACTATCAAGTTCGGCGGAATTCGATATTAATATTCAATTTACGTGAATCTCTCTGTTGGGCTAGCACAAAAGAAGAACGAATTCTACCGAGTGCAAAGAGTTGAAATTACTACGTCCTCGCAATTTTTATGCGGAAGCCTTCCGTAAGAAGTACCCTCATCCCAGAGAAATGAAATCAATGTCGGTGAACCAGAAACGCATACTGTTCACTGCAGATGAAATATTGGAATTGGTCTCTGCACTAAGAAGTTACTTGGCTGGTATGCAATTTACGTTTCAATTGATATTGTTAAGCAGTTCTGCTACATGTCCCTGAGTCAAGAAATTATACCTAATTTCTACGATGAAACAAGGAAAAGTTCCCCATTGTAATTAAAATAATCCAAGAGCAAATGTGCGTAGATAACTATTTTGATGCCCCAAAAAGGACCCATCAAAATACAACAAGATATGTGCAGACTTATCCCTTTAGTTAAATAAAATTCCTCAGCAACTGAGGTATTACAAGTAACACCAGAAAAGTTACGTGAAATGAATAAAAGATATATTGTCAACAAGAGTGAAATTCCGTGCCAAAAGGGATTGGGAATTCTATGGGATTGTAACAAGAGCGCTTATTTGCGTAAATAATTTGCAATTTTTCCTTGTCTGATTTTGGTTTTCAATTACACGCTGGAAATTGGTCGTATTGTTACTTCTGCAACTTTGCAAATTAAGCGGATCATGGTCAAAATAAGTGGAATGGGATTTTTAACTATATTTTCTAAACTACTAGCACTTTTTGATAACAATTAGCTGTAATACCTTGTAAAATTAACTTAAATGAGCTTCGCAGACACAGCCAGCCAGATTGACAAAATGTTGTGGGATTTTCGAGGTTTCGACACGAGGGGATTCTGTCGATTCTGGATTACGATAGCAAGGTGGACAGGGGCCACGTAACGTGGAAATGGAACGGAAAAATGGACACGCGTATTCAGAGGGGGGCTGAAGGGGCTGCAGCCCCCCCCCCCCCCCCCCCCGAAAAGTTGCCAATCATCTTAATATTTTCTGCCAATAAGGAAAGGATATATTGGCCGTGCTTCCGGTTACTACAGCGACGGCGGAGCGGAGTTTTTCAACACTCAGGCTATTAAAAACGTACTTGCGCAGCACGACATCGGGCGCTAGACTCACAGGGCTCGCATTATTAGCAATCCATAGAGATATTGTGATTACCGATGACATGGTAATTGATAAATTCGTAGAATGTAAAAAAAATAGGATATTAAATTTCGTCTTGTAAAAATTGTTTTATGTATTTAAAAGTTCGAGCCCCCCCCGAACAAAATTTCTGGATACGCCACTGGCCACGTTCACTTAGGCTTCAAATTCGAGCCCTTTGTACTACGTCCCTTACTAGACTCAACTGCATTCAAACCATCCCACACATGAGAGGAAGTCTTGTCTTGTGCATTGAGATAATGCTCTTAATCTTGTTCCCAATGATCTTGGTGCATGAATTACTATTTTGACATGTTTTGATCAAAATCGCGTGATAGAAATTTATCAGCTCCAACTTTGCGTACTGTAAGCTCAGGTTCGTGAGGAATAAGATGCAGTACAGCTTAATTGTATCCGGTAGTTGGCAAAGAAAGCGATAATGTGTAAAGGAGAATTAATGGGTCATAAAACAGCAAAATTTAATTCGTTTTGAGCCGTCGAAGGGAGCCATTTTTGAAATTCGTCAGTTTTACGCTTGTAGTTGAAAAAGAGTAAATTTCGGAAACGAAAATAATACGATTAACAGAGATTCCACTGAATGCCAAGAATTGGATACGCTTTCAGCTTGTGCCAAATTTATGCCGAAAATAGCTTACAGGGTGTTTTTTTCTAGATCCAAAGTTACAAAACTTCATATTAAAAAATCTCACTGTTTTTAAATGGAATACCCTGTATATTTTTCATATTCATATTTTAGCTCCTCCAAACCCTTCAACTTTTGATAATAATGTCATATACCTATCTCTGATAGTTTTCGAAATATCTTGGTTTTCCTGGGTTTTATATTCTATTCTTGAATAAGTTATATGTAATTTACATAATAGTGAGGTGGCCATGCAAAAAAAGGCAATTTTTATCTGCCTCGTTCAAAGCTAAAATCATATTAATTAATTAATTTTTCTAATAATTCATTCAAGTCTATAAAAACTGGAGAATAAATTTGATAGTAAAAACATAAACAAATATCTTGGTTTTTGTACTTTTTATATTTTAGTCTGAAATAAGTTCTAATTTACATAATAACGAGGTGAATATAGAAAAAATTGAAACTAATATCACTGACTGGATGACATTAGGAGTTAAATTAAATTTGCTTTTACTTGTTTTCCAGTTTTTGGACTGAAAATAAATTGTTTGAAAAATAAATTAATTGATATGATTTTCGTTTTGGGCGAGATAGATCAAAATTGCCTTTTTTTGCATGGCCACCTCACTATTATGTAAATTACATATAACTTATTTAAGATTAGAATATAAAACCCAGGAAAACCAAGATATTTCGAAAACTATCAGAGATAGGTATAGGACATTATTATCAAAAGTTGAAGGTTTTTGGAGGAGCTAAGTGATGACAAAAAAATATGCAGGGTGTTCCACTTAAAAAAAGTTATATTTTGTAATATGAAGTTTTGCAACTTTGGACCTACCAAAATAAACACCCTGTAAGCTATATTTTTAATCTTTCATAGTAGATGTAATTATTTGACTTTTACGTAACCCACGATAAAAGATATAAAACCTGGAATCAAAATTTAAGTAATAATTTTGACAATATACTGACGCTTGCAAATGCCCAATTTTTCTTGCATTCGAATTAATTTTAAAACTACTAGCTTTTCGGATATTAACCATATAATAAAAAAGACGTACAATTACACGTAGAATTCAAAAATGCATTCAAATACTGGGGGTTCTATTAAAAAAAATGTACCATTTGGGCGCCCTACTTTGTGGGCGCACCCTGTATAATTCCAAATATGTTTAAAATGTGGAGAATATTCAACCATATCATGATACAAAACACTCTATCGAAAAATCTTGTCTTCAAGGCATTAAGTTATGCCACAGATTTATCTGTGGTTATGCCGCGCAATCGTTGACTCACCCTGTACACATTGATTATGTATACCATATTAGGCTACCAGTAAAAAATAAATGTAGATATTAGGTGAGTTCAAATAAAGCACTAATTTCATCTATTTACAAAGCTATGATGAAGATAGATACTATTCATAGAATAGCAATTAACATATTCCATACAATTGAAATGAAAGGTAAAAAAAATAAAATTTTCAGTGACTTTTTGTTCCTTATTTCATCGCAAGTATTTTTAAATACAAGTCGTAGCAGTCGACGATTTCCTTTTAAGTGGGGAAGTTAAAAGATGATTTCGCTTTCACCGAACCGATTTATATGTAAAAAGGGAATTTACAAGAATGCTATTTTCGATAAAAAATAAATTAATTTCTCCCTTGTAGATTACTTCAACGTCACGCTTAGAAAAATTAATAACTGGAAGCAATAATTCATTAGAAGTTAATTGAGAAACGGGAGGATAAAAGAAAATCGATAATATTTTATTTCCTGATTTATGTTCAAGAAGTATTAGGCTTTCAAAGTTATTTGACCCTTTACTCTTCGCATTTCAATAATCGGGAATAATAAAATCTCATGCGTGAGGGAAATTATTCATCCATCACTCGCTTTCAATTTGTTGAATGTAAAATTTGTATTTACTTCTTTGTAAGTAAAGATGTTCCCTCTTTGCCGAATACTCGTAAAACTTTACGTCACATTGTTCAACACGTCCTCCTTTTTATTAGTCTACCGACAGGTTGTCAATTTTAATAAAAAGTCCAATATAAAAACGGCCCTCCCCGTTTATTTTCTAAATTATCATAAGGATAAGTACTTTTCTACCGCCATGTGTGACTAATGCGAATCCCATATACAGGGTGCGTCCGATATTTTTCATTCTTTGTCATTTTCGAATATTCCCCCATAAATTCCTATCCACATTCATAGGGACAGGGTGGCTATTACTTTTATACCCATTCTATAGTTACAAGTAGTCTGTAGATCAGGATTAATTCATTCTAAATTTACAGCCCAATGAACTGCACAGGTGAACATTACACATTACAATCCAGACTATTCCACACCCTTTCAGAAAGGGTTTAGTTGGGTCACTGCCAATTTTCAGCACGACTTGTAAATAAATCTGGTGATTGTTGAATACAAAGTAATGATTTCTATAGATGCATGTACCGGGGATCCTAAACTTTACGGAAATTTAACAACCGAAAAAGGGAAATACCTTTAGTATGGTCATAGATTAAATGTTTAACTTAGACAGTACATTCTTCGTATAACTTTATTACCGGATTAAGCGACTGAGATTGAAGAGAAAATTGAATTCAATACTGCATATAGGATTAGGTAAATTTTGCGGGAATGCAATTGCATTAGGTGTTACCGTTACCGTCGCTTATTTGAGGCGATAAAGTGTTCCTTATATTCAATTGCATGGCATTAGTTGAATTGTCAAAGGTTCACTTGCAGAAAAATTATTTTCACGTCCACCGTTGCATAAAGAGAGACCGAACTGCACCTACTCATAAATTTGGCTTAACCGTTCCTTTTCAATGGCTTTTAATTTCTTTAATTTTTATAAACAAGGATGAACCTGGGCGTGACAGTTAATTAATTATGAAGCGCTTTTCCCCTTTTACAGTTCTATCCTCTCTTTTTATTTTCATTATTTTTTAACTAACTTCATTTCACTGATAGTCTAAAGTAAAGTATTTTGAAAAGCGAGACGACGATTCCAATTCCTTACTAGAAATTAAGAATTTAAAAGTTAAATTAAATACTGGCACATTTTCCTCTACGTTGCTTTGTAAGTGTCGTTAGCTACCCCTTACTTCGTTATAAATTAAAATAAAAAGTCAGTTCCTTCGACAAACTGCTATCGTACATTAATGCAAAAATAAAATATATACCTACATATTCTGACGAGCAATCAGAGGTTGACGACTGCCTAGATCTTATGTTTCCCCAAACTACTTGTAATAAATTATATAATTCAACTGTATAGGAGTTACATGTGGAGTATAATTTATACACGGAGCACCAATGAAGTATGAAGGAAGAGGAGGCCAAAGCAAACGTTCCTCTTCCAAATTAATAGAGGGCTGGGGTTGTAGGATAATTCGCGCCCAAGCAATTCGCTCTCAGAACCATTTGGTCCCAGAACAATGTGCTCCAAATTCGCTCCCAGGTAAACTTCTCCCGCAAAAACTGCATGTTGAGACAAATGGTTTATGAAATATTGAAAAATTAAATTAGATTTTTTCATAAATTCCAGAGAAGTCAAAAACAGTTAATTTCAGTTCAAGTAACCGATTTTCCAGGATTAACACATATTAAGAAAAATTCTAAAATTGACTAAATTTTTTTCAATTTGAGAGATGCAGTGGTCTCGAACAACTTCCGATTTATCACACAAATTTTCATTAACACCAGAAATAAATGTTGGAGGAGAAATCTGACATGAAAAATTGAAAACTCGATCTGGGTTGCACAAAGGATTCAAATAAACACATTAACAATTAATTATTGATTGACAATGACAAAAATTTATTTACGATGTTGTATATGAAACAAAAAACAAAATCCCTGAATAAAAGAAAAGCTTACGATAAACGATAAATAAAATAAAAAATCTAAAAGTTTACAGTTTGTTTTTTTAAGAATCCGAATAATCTGGTCGTATCAAAGACATAAAAACACTATCCGATATTTAGCGTGAATAAATTTACACGCTCTTTACCGTTGCGATAACTAACAGCTAGCAGCAGCAGCCTCGTTCTTACGTTGACTCGAGTATTTAAAGAAACACCATTTCCACTATATAAAATAAACTCCTTGTTCAGGATTTTCAAAAAGCGGGCAATTAAAATTAGGCTTTATAACGCCAGTTTCGAAAGAACGCTAAAAATAATGCACAATTCTTCGAAACTCTTAACAGCGATAAAAATGCGTGCGTTAATTAAATTTCGCTTGATAAGAACACTCCTTATCGCTAACGACCAGATGTGACCTTTTTAAATAACGAAAACTTGACAAAATGTGTCTAACTTAATGCATCCTATTTAAATTAAATAAATTACAAAAGCGAGATATATATATCGCAATTACAAACAATTCTAAAAGGGAAAATAGAAAACAATTAAAGCATGTGGAAATATAACAGTAGAAATTAAAAACCAAAAGGTTTCCCGTGTATACAGGATTTATGGTAGGTTTAAGGCAGGGACCCGGACCCAAATAAAATATCGGTTCCAGTTCTGTTCATATTTAAGCGAAAATATTTATAACAGTTTCAGTCCGATTTTGGTTCTAAACAGATAACGGTTCGGTTCTGCGGTCCAGAACGGATCTTTTTGGTTCTATTCTTTTAGAAAATATGCCGCGTTTAAAAAATTCATTATAACAACGTGACTTGTTAGTTGTAAAAAAGAAGCAAAAATCCAACGATGGCAATCATGGAGCTATTTTGTTAATTTTCAGGACGTGTTTGCCGGCGCGTCCTTCCACTTCCAATAACCTGTAAACCGTAAAAAACCGAAAATAACGAAAAAATAAAGGGTTCCGGTCTCAATAAGTTTCCATTTCTGAAGGAATAACGGTTTCGGTTCGGTTTTCGGTCCAGAAAAAAATACCGGTTTCGGTTCTTTTTCGGTCCGGTCCGGGTCCCTGGTTTAAGGGGTGGGAAAAGTAGAAAAGTTTACAGGGGAAATGAAAATACACCTGATGATTTTCTTAAAGAATTTAGAAGTGTTAGTTAGGTATATTACGCGTGTCTTGGGGTACAGTTTACGGAATATAAGGAGGTGAATTTGATTAGGAGTGTAATGAAATGATATGCTCACATTTGGTAAGACATGGTAGTTGATAAAAGTAAACGTTTTGAAACGTTTGAAGAAAATTTTAGGAAACAATACTAGTGGCAATAAGAAAAAACTAAAATCACTCAACTTCGTGTAGTGAAATACAACAAGAACGATAGTAAATAAATCGGTTTTATTTACTAAATTAGCACACCATTTTGAAGAAGGAATGCGGTTGAAAGTGATTAAAGAAAATTTACTGACAATTTTAAAATGGCACTATTTGGCAGATGAGATAAGGGAAGATTATTACGACTATAATGTAAAGCAACAAGGATTTTTTATTACACCAGCACGGGTGAAGCGAACCAATATTGGGGTAATCGGGAATTTGGAGAATGGGAATAATTATAAGATGTATTGGGGAAAATATTGGGATAATAAGGGATGCAACAGAAATAGAAAATGTAATTACAGTGTGGCTAATGAAAATCAATACTGCAAAGAACAATGGAGGTTAATAGACAACGTGATTCAAGAGTAAAAAGGGGCCGGAAATGTACAATTTTTGAAAAATCTTTGAAAAGAACTGAGGCGAAAAACCGAAAAAATGCACATAGAAGGAGCTAACGGGAACCATTCATTTCCGACCGTTTAAGCTAGGGAAAATGAAAACGAGCTTTGACATGTTTAGTTTCTCGGTGATATCTCAGTTCTTTTAAAAGATTTCTCAAAAATCTCAAAAGGGTTTTTTTAGTCACAAAAAGGGGCAACGTCGAGAATAAATCAATCACCTTTAATTTACCGCAAGGTGCATGTATGTACTTTCCGAGAAGTGCGCTGCTTAATTTTTCATACCTAATTTTGTCGATTCTATAACCATGGTTATTACACCTACGCCAGCCTTGAGTAACATTTTTCACAATTGACGGTAAGCACTGTTCTAGGTTTATCATTAATAACACAGGATATATTATAGCTAGGCCTGATGATGGCATTTCGCCGAAATCGGTCGTCACAGAAAATATAAAATAAACGTTATAACAAATTCGATTTTATTTACCAGTCTTATCATAACGTTTTCGACAATTATTTTTATCAAAAATAACATTTTTCACTCATAAGATATTAATAAAAGACGAATTCGGATAAAGTAATCTTCCGTTTTATAAAAAATGAGGATCACACGGTGTTTTATTGGACTCTGCACATTAAAACCTCGCTCCCTTCGGTCGCTCGGATTTGAAATGGACATCGTCCTTTACAGCATCCATAAAACACCTAGTTATCACAGCTATAAATCTATACTGTGCAAAATTGCCATCTCTTAAAGTAGTAGGTACTGCTTTACTTGTCATTATGAAAACGAGGGCACACATTTTATTTGCACGATGACTGCATATACAGAGTGGTTAATAAAGATGGAACCAATGCGCTGGTGTGAAAACGGTTGGAGATATCGGCTTGAAAGTTTTAGGACTTAAATAAGATGTGTTTGTGCGTATTCTAGCATGAAAAGGAAATTTTGTTTTGTATGGATTTTTGACACGGCCGCCATTTTGTTTTCTTAAAATGGCAACATAGGTTTTGCAACACATCGTTGGAAAGCTTATTTTACCTTCATTACGAATATGTAATAAGAAAAATCTGTGGTAATATTAATCTTAAAGGTGTGCTCGTCTGATCTAATTTAGTGAAAATGGTACAAATGTTACAAAAGTGCTAGTCGTGTAAAAATTGAGCAACATTGCCTTTGACTGCCCTACAGATACATTTTATCCGTAGTTTCATGAAACTTTTCTAGCATAACACTCAAGTAACCGAGTTAAGCAGTTTATTTCACCGATAGAGTGAATTAGTGTTACGGATAACAAGTTAACTCTGCACGTGACGAACGCGTAAAGTGGAATTAAGAACTAAAAGCAGTAGGAAAAATCAGCACAATGGAAACTCTTCCGAACAAATCCAAGTAACCATAAAAATGAAGCTTCTAACGTTCCTTGATGGCACATCAAATACTAGACTTGTGTCAGTTTCAGACATATTTGTATTTACTTGAGTGTTTATAGAGTTTTAAATGTCTCGACATCGTGCTAAATCTGAAACAAACACAAACATTTGTATGTTAATCCACCACTTCGTTATACTGTAAGAGGGCGTATTTTGGCGAGAGTACAGTTTTATTTATGTTTTTCAAACATATGTTTGGAAATAAAGGCATATTTCGATAAATAAAGTTTCAGTGTAATTTACGTTGCATAACATTTATTAGGCGAGACCCGACCAAATTATGCATGAAGATTAATTTTCGCTCGGATCTTGAAATTTAAATTATGTAGCAAAGAAATTTAAGCCGAAATTTTAATTAAAGTGCAAATATGTTTGTTGTTTACGCAAGTAAGCGTATATTACCAATCTGGGCGATAATTACCAGTATTTATTTATGAGAAATGTTTTCATAGAATACACATTTATCTTTTTAATTGAATGCTAACAAAATCGGCAAGTACGCCATTAAAATTTTAGTAGGTCATAAAATATTAAATAATCTTCGTTGTTGTGTAGTACCTATACAGACGGAGTCTTATCTCTGAGTATTTTTACTTCATCCAAGATTATGGTAAAAGTAAGTGATACTTCCGATCGGATAAAAACATTATAATTCATGAAATGTATAAAACGTGTAGTGTGGATTAGTCCAGGTAACGAATGAAAATGCTCGGTATGATTGGAAGCGGAATGTTTGACTTCAGAACCTTGTTTGGACCCCTTCGGAGGTAACCATACTCAAACTCCCCGGGATTTCCACTGGAGCCTTCCTGGGGGAGGGGCGCAAAGGTCAACATTTTCGGTTTTTCTTGAAAACGGTGCCTTGTAGGAAAAAAATTGTTTATTATCAAAATGAAGGCACATAAAATAATCAACCATTTTGGTTATACACTTTTTCGAAATCCCCAACCGTTTCCGAGATATAAGCTCCGGAAATTCGGAAATATTCCTTTTCGAAAATATAGCTCCTTCCCAAATTATCGTTAACCGGTCAAAAGTTACAGCATTTTTAAAATTTCCTGAAATGTTTTATCATGTTTTATATGCAACGATTTCAAGGATTTCTCATCTACACTCTTACTATTTATCCATTTTAACTTCTATTTCTGATATAAGGACACTAAATAGCCATCCAAGTTGGGAATATATCCACCAAAAATCTAGTTTAATAATTATTGCGTGATTAAATATTACGTAGGTAATAGAATATTGGCAAAGAAAGTTGTAAAAAAGTGTAGGTTCCAATAATGGACTTCATGCATTTATCTGTGTCATGAGTAGTGGACGTGGATTTTTTGAGTCTTTTCTGGCGGGATGGAGCGGGCTGTTCTTCCTCGAGTGGAGCGTCTTCCGGTTCAGATGGAGGTAAAACCTACACGATTTCGACATCGTCTATGTCCTCTTCGCCCTCTTCCTCTTCCGGGAGAGGTATTCCAGTCAAAAAAATTCCATGCCACTTATGACAGATGGTTCCGCAACGCATGGAGCTCTTCTTGCCCCTTATCTCGCAGAACTGCAGTCTGTCGTATACATCTGCAGAAAATACAGGGGGTTATTCCTTCAGGTGCAGCTGGATCCGTTGTACGGACTGGTACCAGGTGGTTGTTGTGATCTTTCCCAGCCCTATTGCTCGGGGGAGAGGTCGTTCACCAGCCACTGCTGGAACTGGTACACTCAAACGCTGTGTGCCGTTTCCTCGGATCGTGGGAGGGGCTTCACCGCGTACACAGATTTCAGGAAGCATTCATGGCGATAGCTATTAAGGGACGACTCCTTCTGCTTTGCTGAGTGGCTTCATGGGTGGAGATGGGGTTTCAAAAGACGGCTACTGATTCACGGATGTCTGCATGCTTTTGAAGCATTTTACAAAAGGCCACTTTACTCCTAAATGCTGCCGATATGGAGAATGCATGAAGGAAAAGAATCCCTCCTAGGTCGAGTTTGTGCATATCTTGAGTGGAGTATCAGGTGGTTGGAATTCTTCCATGGCTGGGTTTGACAAAAGCTATGTCGCGCTCGGGTGTAGTTTTGACCATGAAGAGGACTGCTAAATGAATATCTTCTCCAATTAGAGCGACTGGAGATACTTGAGACTTCAGCATTGCCTCAGAGATCTCTAAAAATAACCACCGGCCTGTCACAGAGAGTTCTGTTTTGTGGCAATAGTCCTTTTGTTGCTGTTCGCAATTCTTGCATTGAGAACTGGCCCTCACTGTTACCTTCCATGTATTCGCATATATCACTTATAGCTTGAACATAGAGATCAGAGGTATCGCCTTCACCTGAAGGTTTGTATAATGACTGGAAAAATGATTTGCGACAATCTTCCTGGTATTTGGCTACCTCTGCATCCAAATCATTAATTGACTGCAAACGACAGACGACCTCAGGGCCCCATTCATTTTGTCTTGCATCCCCTGCCTCAATACATAATATGAAGCCATTGGGACGATGAAGGGCAATCTTATTTCACAAAAACACTTGGAAATACTTGATCGTGAAACACCAATTAACTAATCATAGCTGCCAGCTGCTAACAACACCTAGATGCCAGTTGTGTCATACCAATATGGCAGATCTGCTGTCGCGCGGTAACTGTCGTGTCCCCCCCCCCCCCTTTATATTTTACCACCATGGTTCAGAGCCCCCTTTCAGTGATATACGTAATCGTCCAATAATTATATTGTAAATGATTTAGTACCTCAGATTTAACTCGTATAGGGTGAGAATTAAGCAAACGAATTAACTATTAAATACGGCCGTCTGCGTTAATAAGAAACCATTTTGTAGGCGTTCTTTAATTAATAAGGAATAGGGAACAATTTTGAGGATTGGTGATTTAGCACTTAGCGAGTTCAGTGCGTGATCCTTAGAGAAAATTAAAACTAATATATTCGCGGCGGTTTATTTTTCGCTAGCAAAATTCAGATGTGTCGCCGTTAGTGACCAAAAGGGGATTAAACTTAATTGTTGAAATACGTAACTCTGAAATTAGTACAAGCGGTGGCTGTTGAAAAAACAATAACCGAATTATAGAGTGAAAAAACGTTTGGTGGTGTTCACACTCATTTCAAAAATCCGTTAATAATAAGCATTTCCGCGGTTTGCATGCTTGCAATTTATGAATACGAGGATTAACTACACCCTCGAATTTTTTATTTTGCTGGAGGATTTTTTCCACTTGCTGTTCTAGGATTTATTTTCTCCGTATCATTGTAAGGAGGACATTCCGAACTTGTTATTGTGCTAGCAGTATTTACAGTTACGAGATCATTCGCTGTACAGTGATAACCATTTTGTCATTGTGAAATCAGGGGTTAAATACCTGTAAGAAAAATTGTCATAATGTTTGAAAAATTGGTTAAAGTAAGACTTGCATCTCCGGTTTCTTAGATATATAAACCGTTAGGAAAATTTGAAGATTTTTGTATTGAAAATTGGGTTTGATAAAAAAATCAGTTTATCGTTTAAAGTTGATTTGTTCCAAGTTCAGGGTAGGAAATCCCAAATTCATGGGTCCAATATATACAACTACCTCTAATTTTTGTTCCAATCAATACTGGGTATTTTAGCAAAATATATTTTTACCTCTATCAGACCGGTTTCCCGATAATTCTATTGCAGAAATCTCACACCAGTTGAGCCACATAGGGAAACTTCTACACGTGCATGCGTTGGTTATGGAGGTGGGGTTGTAGATTTTAAATAGTGCGCCATTTTAATTGAACACAGTGAGACAACAGATAGGTAACTAACCAAACGGTACAATTTGAGGGGTTTGATATTTTTTGTCAACTTTCCGAAAAGTGGTTTATTTGGGGGTAAAAATTTTAGTTGGAACCTATAATCTTACGAAACAAATGGTCTGTAGCTTTTTGTGTTCCTATTCCGATTTACTACTTGCTCATTAACACTTTTATCACATAATTTTTCTAGTATAGGCTTTCCGTATCAGCAATAAATTAAAATGAACTGTATTAATTTAGCATGCATATCCTTCTAAATTAACTTGCAGAAAGTTTCCAAAAGGAAGATGTACTTACCTATCTATGGAAATTGCTACTAAGTTAAAAATGGAGGACGTTGAACACGTGACATCCATCGCTATATAAAAATCACAAACGAAGCTGGGCAAACTCCATGCTCCATTCACCTGAAACGAAAAAAATACAATTAACGCTAAAAACTTTAATTAGGAGCTTAGTTCTGTGATAAAGGCCGCGATTATTTGTAAATGTTCTTCCTAGGGCATGCGATTTCTAGACCTAGACCTTTCAGATACGAACAGCGATAAAGGAGAAAATCATTCAGATAAATTCTATAAAGATACAATCACTTTTGTGGCAAGTTTGTGTAATGGCTTCTGTAATTGGAAATATATAACGCTATGTGAACGACATTACGTCTAAAAGAATTTATGTTGCTTTACTTTATAGTCGTAATACGATTCCAACAACTTCAACATCAAACGGGCACCTTGTCGAATTTTAATTTCCGCACCTTGTGCCGAGCGAAGGTGAAATAAAAATGAAACAAGGTAGGTACTATAAATTGATACGACCACAAAAGATTGTTCCAAAGCAATAACTTTCAACATAATGCTCTCGATTGATTCATAACTTTTAAAGTTTGGTTGACAGTTTTGGTAGTAATTTATCATGGATATGTGGGAGGAACATGAATTATGGCAGGTTGCCGTCATTTCCCTCACACGTCTATCAACGCAATCGATACTTACAATTTAATTAATAATAATTCCGTGTGCTTGATTATAAAGCTTTGCTAGTTAACTCCACATAATTAAATGAATTAATAAGTCAAAAAGCGTACACAATTTTCAGGTACCTATGTGTGTAGATGAGAGAGTGATAATTGCGGATTTAACTGAGAGTTTTATTTTATGAATGATGTTTTGGGATGACAATAAAGTTTCTCCTTGCAAACAATTGTTAAATGTTATAAAAACAACGTTAGCATACTCATTACTGCAACGGTAGTCTTGTAATATTGTCCAAACTTACATTTACCTTACTAAATTTTGTACGTAAAAGTTATCAATTAAATGATTAAATCTCGCTTCCTCTGTGTTGCCTTACTGCTGGTTGTGCAAAACTATTCTCTTGAAAAACCCATTCTCCTGATGCTTATATTATCGGACATTACAAGATCTCATTCATACCTATAAGCAATAAGCATCTAAATTGCTAGAAAGCGCAATGAAAATGCAAATCAGGATGTTTTAAATGAAAATGACATTCCAGTAAATAATTTGCAGACGGGTTTTAGGCGTGGGGTGGATCTCTAGTATTACATCATGCCATACAGCAGAAACGGCTATACCTGTATAACACTTTGTGACACTTTTATGTGCGTAAAATGAACGTTTTCGGGATATTCCTTATCAAAGCTCCTTTTCGGACATCGAGAGCTTAAAGTATAAATCACTTTATAATCAAAGTTGGAAGGTACCTGTAAAGATTCTTTGAAGAACGTCAGAAGAAGAATAATTAATAATAATAATAATAAGCCATTTATTGGACATACTTCCACCTCAATAATATATAATTACAAAACAAAAAACAATTTAAAAAAAAAGAAGAAAAGGAGTGTCCAAAGGGACGAAGTTCAGTCTCAGGCGACTGTTCTACCACTTAATCCCAAGATGAGAGTAAATTACTGTCTGCTAATTAGGAAATGGCGTACATGTAGCTTAAAATGATCAGAGGCTAAGGTTTTAAACGAATCAGGTAACTCATTATAATACTTCGCAATATTATATGAAAAAGATCGCTTGTATAGCTGCGATTTATGGTTAGGTATAATGAGTAAACTTTTATTTCTTAAACAGAAATCATGAAGTTGTGATGAGAACTGTATTTTATTATAGAGATACGAGGGAGTTTTGGTAGTAATTATCTGGTGATATAAACATGCTGCATGTAGCCTTCTTCTGTTATACATGTTCAACCAATTCGTTTCCAACAACTTGTACTCAACTGATTCATACTTACGAATGCCAAAAATTAACCGTAAGCAAGAATTTTGTATTTTTTGAATCCTTTTTTCGGTAGCACTATCAAGACAGGGCCCATACACAGCATCACATAAATTAAATTGGGACAAAACTAGCGATTCACAAAGAAGCATTTTAGTTTTACTGTTTAAAAAGTTTCTTTGGTTATAAATTAGTTTAAGATTACAAATAGCTTTCTTTATTCACAAGGAAATGTGATCTGAAAATCTTAACTTAGAGTCCATCATCAATCCAAGATTTTTAGCGACATCCGAAATCTGAATATTGACACCTTTAACAACAATTGCATTTGAAATACGGCTAGCTACTCTTTGTTTAATTTTGTCTTTCCCAAAAAGCAAGACTGTAGTTGTGTTAGGATTGATGTTTAACCCATGCGATTTGGAAAATTCAACTAAACACTCCACATCTTTATTAATAGCATAGATTGCAGTGCCAATATCATTTTCGTGTGATGCAGTTGGGTGTCATCCGCGTATAAATTATATCTGCATTGTCGTAAACAGCTACCGAAATTACATGTATATATAGTATACAACAAGGGACCAAGAATTGATCCTTGGGGTACACCTCCTGTAATGGGAAGAAACATGGATGTAGCATTATTTAAAATAACTCTTTGCTGACGACAATGTAGGTAATTACCAATAAGTGCGATGGCCGCAGTATCCAATCCAACAAAATGCAAAATTGCTACAAGAGAATAATTAAAACGTGGTGAGGATAAGGTGCCACTATTCCACTCTTCTTTCATTTATAGCGGGAGAGTACAAGCGCTGTTGGCCAAGAGCGCTAACCATAATTTTTGCACAATCATATTCATTAAAATGAAAATTGTATCTCTGCATATATGATCCCTTTTTTGGGTATTATTAACGAGAGCATATAGGGTGGATTTTATATCTGGAACACTGAATATATCTTCAAAACTACAATTTTTCCAAAGAGATTTTTTCATGGTATGAACAATAAATCAATCATCGAAATAAAAGACTAAGGAAGGAGCATATGTATTATTAGCTAGTACTATTAGGTTTCTCAATATGGCGGACGCTCATACGCGCAGAGGCGTACACACATTTAATATATTTAATTTTTTGGATCTGTATCACAACCTGCAAAATGAATGAATGAAGACCATTTTTAGAAATATAACTTGGTTACTACCTATGAAATGTAATTTTTGTTTCTTCTGTAGCTTTTGACCTCGTTATATTACACGATTTACAGCTAACCAGCTAGAACTAGAAGATGCTACAAGTGCAATGGGTTCAGACATAAGGCAACTGACTGTAGCAAAACCACTACCTGTCCCAAATGTGCGAGAGACCATGATCTAGCGAGCTGTAAAGCTTCGGACGCAGAAATCAAATGCAGCAACTGTGCCAACGCCGTTGAGAAACTAAAAATGAAACTGGATGTCCAGCACCCTGGCTGGAGTGTTGACTGTCCAGTTTAGTCCAGAATTGATTTTTTAGGCCATCACCAACACTAATTAAGCAAGGGAATAGGTACGGATCAATGGTCGTGCTACGCACTCGGGATTTTGTTACGTGGCAAATTGACTCGACGTAGGTACTTCTAAGTAAAACATTTGACGAAAACGTGAAAATTTAATCGGCTATTTTTGTGCACTTGGGATATTACTGTTGAAAACAATTAGCTGTAGTTGAAAATAGTTTACTGCAGCTGAGTCTTAAACTTGGATTCTGTAGGCTGCAGGCCATTTCAGTTCGAGTTTTCATAGTCAATCGGTTCTGAGTACTGAGTTAAGGGCTCAGTCAACGACAAAGAAGGGAGGATAGCCCAACACATCCAACTTCGCACTTACCGGGTAACATAAAATGGTAAACAAAGCCAATGAAATCTGCCCCAAAATATGGAGAGTCGGTGAAACCGTCGCGGGCCGTTCGGGTCGTCGGCTCCAGCTGTAGAGATGCTGCAGGTAGTGCAGAACATGCTTAGTAGCCATCCACCTAAATAAGTGTCAGAAAAGTTGGGACCCTTGTCTAGGTTCATTTAACTAAACAAAAAGTAAATGTTTGGAACAAGAATTCTAACACGACTTCAGGCACTCAGGTGTTCTGAAAATTGACAACAAGAAGTGGAACCAAAATGTTCTCTGAACTTTCCAAAAAAAAACCATATGTGGGGGTGCGCAACATACCGCCATTTTGAATTTTAGATCCTTTGTTAGTTTTTCTTCAATAACTCGAAAAGTATAAGCTTTTTCGTAACCACTTATATTTACAAAATGGAAGCTCATTAAATTTCCTACAAAAAATATACAAACAGTTTTTTAGCATTAATCATTTGGACAATATACAGTTCTACTGCAATTCTTGGCCGGACAACGAAAATGGAGAGAAGTCCACGAAATTAGTTGTGTACATACTATGATGAGTTAAGGAACAAAATTGTCGAACAGTTTTTTAAAATAACTTTTCAAACAAAAGTTATACTCATTTGAAGATTGGGCCTTCGGGTTACAAAGTGACCCCCGCCTACTAGCGAGTGATCTAATTTCGCATGTAGTGAATTGCAAATGTCGCAAATAACAAAAAAATAACGATAACCTCTATCAACCCCCCCCCCCCCCCCCCCCCCTATGTCTACTTTCAAAAGATAAAATATCTTCTGAAGGGCGCCTAATTTTTTGCAATCAAAATCTCTTTATAAACAAATAAAGATCTAGTTGTCACATTAATTAATTTGAATATTGTTACTTTGGCTTCCGTATTTTTATTTTTGTTCGTGTTGCGATGTATTCAACTGAAGAAAAAGTTGATAATTGAAATAGTGTCGGTAACAGGTTAAGGAGCGTGAGAGATTTCTTTACTGTTAAGTCAAATCAACAATATTCAAACTAATTAATATGACAGACAGATATTTACTTGTTTTAAAAAGTTAGTTTGGATGCCTAAAATTAGGTATAGGGAAAAACAATATACATAAATCCCTATGTCTACTTCTAAATAGATAGTACTTTTATATATCTTCCCAAATGACGCCCACTTAGCCTAATTTTATTTAATTCCTACATAAGGGCTTAGTGTAAAGAATAGAATAGTGAGACAACCTCCATGTACGTTTTGGAAACCGCATATTTAAGAGTTATAGATGTCGCGTGCGTGTCAATATTACCATCCACTAAAGATTGTCGATTGTCGGTAAAAAAATACAGATGCTTTTACTCGAAATGATTACGCTACTCAACGCTAGTACTGTACAGAAATCTGCAATATGAATGATACAATTAAATTACCGCTCTTTTATAGCAAGGTACACAGCACAATGAAGCTATTGTTCATGAGCGCGGGTATGCGATGATGTCATGCTGTATAAGATTACAATAAATTCTGTATACACACTATTGATTATTTTTGTTGGAAGACTTTTAATCTCCTTCCGTGTTGATAGTCGCTTTCAATATTTATTATGATAATAATAATAAATAATCATTGTGTTTTAATGTCAGATAATAAACCTTATAAAAAAACTTTAAAGCTCTATACGGAACAACTCATACCTTACGTTCTGAATTCCATAATCTCGAATTACGTTTGTGTCCATCCTTTTTACCGCGCCTTAATTCAGAAACAAAGGCGAATTTTGAATTCCGTTTTCGGAAACAGTTAACTAAGGGCTACAGTTCGTCGACATTAAACAGACAAATGGTTAGCTCATGTCAAAGCAAGCGCGTACGCTCAGGCATAGTGTTAAGAATAACACTATTCGTATAATAAATACTGGCACTGCCAAATTTGCCATGACACCACTGACTCAACAATATAGCAACTATTAACTATTGGACAGCTTTGAAAATGGCCTGCTGTATTTTGGTCGAAACATGTGCTCGAGGTAATTGTTCATATTTTCAACAATTATACTTGATGAAGGTTACATCGTTTTGTTTATTTTTGTGAACCTGTACCTTTTTCAGAGATGAACACAATCGATTTTTCATATAGGAATACGTATATTGACAGTACTAAAGTGCTGAATTATGTATTGGAAAATTTGAATCGATTTACTTTATCCGAGACTTCATCTGAAAATCTTAATACTGGAAATTTGCAAATACTGGTATAAACAATTTATCTTATTTTGAATCACAATGTAATTATTTTTGAGAGACCTATGATGACTAAATGAGATATTATTACGTACCTGCCTACGATTCAATGTAAGGATGTCGCATTAACCCTTTAGGCCAAATAAAGTATTTCCCAATTCTAGAATTTCAGAACTGAGCATCTTGTCAAATATGATATTGGCATTCTATGCTTAAAATGGTAAATTTTCTAAAATATGTGCAGACTATAAGAATATGAGTCGAGTGTGAACTTTACTCGGCGTAAGGTAAGTACAAATTGATTTATTTACTTCGGTACACTTCGCAAAAAACTTACCGCTGTTTAATATCCATTCTAAAGCTAAACTTCGATCCTTCGGAAATTTGAACATTGCTAGGTATATTTGGATTTTTTCTTCGATTATTTTCACAATATAAATATTGACATTTATTCCCTGCCATTTCACAGAGAAAGTAAAATTAAAATGTCCTCTATTTAAAAACAAAAGTAAAACTGCTTTATGTAGGTAGGTACCATATTCTATTATTTACAGTTTACACTATTCCATCAGTACCTACATCCGATCAACAACTTTCAACTGTGCTGAGACTATTGAAACGGAGGCTGTGTATAATATTGGTACCGAAAGAATTTTATAATTTATGATTCTTTTGTCTATTTTACCCTCCCTATCTTCTAATGAGGGTGTAAGCTTAAAATCGTAAAACATCCGATACCTAAAATACAATGTAATTGTGAGTCACAGGACGCGGACTAGAAACAGCTTTGCAAATGTAAATACTATTTTAACCCCGTTGTTCATATTCCCCAAACAATAACCCACGCATAATTTCGGAAGTTTTTTATTGATTTGTCTATTGGTGTCAATTGTTAAATTATAGCACTTATAGCGATGGTTGAACAATGACCAAATTTTCTTTAAATATTTAACGTTACGTAACGTAAATTTTCTAAACGCATTTATACAATCTTTGATCAAATGCAGTTATATGCACTCCCAGTTTTTTATACTGAATTCAATATCGACTAGTCCCAGAAAGAAATAGATATTTAAATATCAGTAAGTATGTTTTTTGAATGCAAGAAAGACGTATATTTTGCATAGAATCTTCTCGCTGGACGGATCCTTTTACGTTAGGAAACGCAAATAGTACACGCAGAAAGGCGTTTTAAAAAGTATAGTGCCACAAACAGTCCTCACTTCTGAGAAATGGATACAATAATGAAAAAGTGTATGAAGGCACCTAAATATTGTTATTATTAAGCGGGTTAGCTTTAGTAAAAGCGCCCACCAGTTCTCAAAACGTACCGACTATCTTACGGGCAAAGAGTACCTAATTAAGTATTCTTTGGTACGGCCGACAGTTATGCACTATTTCGAAACAATAATGCCAATAAAAAAATCCGATTTAAAGTAAGTAAGTAAATTCTAAATTTTTTTGTAAATGGTTATACAATTCCAGTTAGGTATTCTGAAAATTTTACGCCCTTAATAGTCCAACAGCCCAGTAGGAAAGTATACCTTGAACGCCCGGACGATTCTAATAATTTTCATAGGATTCGCCATAAAAAGTTGCATTAGAATCGACAACGGTGCCGGCGAAAATCCTGCCGAAAGCAGTTAAAAGAAAATTAAATTCGCCCCTTATTTTTGGAAAATATACTTTATTTTATTTATTTTATATTTTGGTCCGGGAGAAAAAGGTAGTTTAGTATGAATTACCACCCCATTTGTAGTCGCGGTGCCAAGGGTTGCGGCAAGTTGCGCCCCGGCACCGTGACTTTTTCCGATAAAACTCATCCATATGCACCCTTTAGTACTCTTCCTGAACGTCCGGGAGAATAAAGTACGTTTTCCAAAAATAAAGGCCGAATTTAATTTTTTTTAACTGCTTTCGGCAGGATTTTCGCCGGCACCGTTGTCGATTCTAATGCAACTTTTTATGGCGAATCCTATGAAAATTATTAGAATCGTCCGGGCGTTCAAGGTATACTTTCCTACTGGGCTCTTGGACTATAATAAAATTACGTGCAAACGCATGCTTTGTCTCCCTCGCTACGGCACTTGTACGTTTTTGCTATTACGTCTATTACGAGAATCCTATACAAATAGTGTAAAAGTGGATTTTTTGCACTACGCCTGAATCGACTGAAATGATCGTAATTTCACCTTAAACAAATAAAAAGTGGACTTTTGCGCTCCTTATGTCTGTCTGAGTCTCAGAGCAAAGATCTGTAGTATGATCTTTGCTCAGAGTAAGAATCTATATTTCTTACTCTGAGGTCTGAGTCACAAAGGCTCCGGAACTACACTTACATACTTGGTATTGGTGCAATTCGATCAGAAATTAAAAATTATTTCATGTTTGTTTACTCGTTGGCATGAATGTCCATAAGGGCTATTAAAATCGAAAAAACAAATTTGAAAGTGCACTCTTCGCCTCTTGCTTAGCGGCTTAACGAATTTTTCACTTTGTGCCTTTGCGCATGTTTCATCATATCAACCAACAACCCCAAATGAAAACTAAAATTTGATACTATCCTATTCCTGCACCGAGGGATTATAGCATACAGCAGCACTGAATTAAAAAATCCCAATTTTTATATTCAATTATGATAGTTGCATAGGTGTATTGTAGTGAAAATACCTCGAACAACACACGTGCTCTACATCTTTTACTTTTAGCGCTTTTCTCGAAGCAAAATGTCAAATAATGCCAGATAAACAGGAACAGTAGTAATGCGTAACGTAACCTTCACCTTACTTTTAATCTTTATTTGCAGAATGTGATTTAAACTGAAGGCAGTTAAAATAAAAGAACAAAGGAGCATTATTTCTGCGATCTTTTTAACTACATCTTTCTCTTTCATATGTAACAAAGTGAAATGAAAAATTATAATAAATAGATCGTTGAAAAAAGCGTCACCTTAACTCGTGTAGTGTAAGGTAGCAATGTAATGTGGAAGGTTTGTAGCATGAGTCACTTTTAAAATCCGTGACAGCAACGCCCTCCCTTCCGATTGTCGCGTCCAGAACTAAAAATTCTCGATGTCCAAATCAGTTTCCCTTTTCCTTCGTAAGGTTGTTTATTCTTTACACTATGATAAGGGATATGGAGAAAATATTAAGACAAGGTGAAAGACCAAAGTGGAGGAATCGTGATGGGAAGAAGGAAGATGGTCCCTGGCTTACGCGCATGACACATTATTTGCAACAAGTGAAAAACAGATAAAGGAAATAATGGGAAGAATAGAAGGGCGCTGGGAAAAAAAGGAATTAAATTAATAAATGTCGAAAAACCGAAGATAAGGATTTGGGATGGCGGAAGGTAGTAAAAGGGTGATAGAATAGAATTGGCAAGAGGAAAGGGTAGAGAAAGTAAGAATATGTAGGTAGAATACAAAATGTAACGTAATAAAGGGGTTCGCCCTCAAATAAGGGAATTAAGAAAAAAGGGAGAAATGGTGATGAGACAGGTGTGGGGAATAGAGAGACAATTTCAAAAACGTTTTCAGAAGAAGAAAACACATGTTTGAAGCAATGGTGAGAGGAGTGCTAAAGTATGGAACGAAGAAATGGCGATGGAAGGACGGGGATGAATTACGAGGGCCGTTTTTTTTTTAACCTCCGATCTCATGCGGTGACGGCTAGACAAGTCGCAGGCCCGCGATGTGCGCAGTAGTCGATCGCGCATCTTCCCCACCACAACATATGTCACTGCCGAGTTCAAGTAGCCAGCTTGTGCTGAGCTGCAGTCGCATAAACATTGCCGCGTCTATTGATTCTCCCGTCAAGTTGAGAAGTGTTATTCGTTTCTTGCAAGCAGAAGGAAATAGTGCAGCAGAAATCCATCGGAGAATATGCCGCGTTTACGCAGAAAAAATTATGAGTGATTGTGTTGTACGGGAATGATGCCCTAAGTTTAAAGATGACCGAACTGACGTGCATGGTGAAGGGGTCAAGAACGCAAGTCTGTCGTTACATACGACCTTGTTGAATGAGTTGACAAGGTGGTTAAAGAAAACCGTAGATTCACAATAAGTCCTTTGTCTGTGGAATTTCCAGAAGTGTCAAGATCTTCTCTGCAGTCTATTGTTACCGAACATTTAGGCTACAAAAAGACTCATTTCAATTCACTGGCGGTAACATTTTATGAAGAGGGTATTGGAAAGCTTGTCCACAGGTATACCAATGCCTCAATCTTTATGGTGATTATGTTGAGCAATAAGCATAAGTTTAGGTACATTTTGGTAATAAAACAATTTTTTTCTCTTTACTTGTCTTTCATTTATAGCCCACCGGAGGTTGAAAAAAAACGGCCCTCGTAAAAGGAATACGAGAAAGTACCTACTACACATGGCTACTGTTTAGAAGGATACCAAATGACATATTATAGGAGAAAATAAAAGTGGAGAAGATAAGGGTAGGGTCGGCACAACCGTAAGATTCGAGAAATAGAGAGAAAGGGAAAGTGAATTCGTGAAGCAAGGATTAGCGACTAGAATTTGGTGGGAACAAAGGAAAAACTATTACGAAAGAAACGGATCCGGAGGGGAAGAGTGGACAAGAGAAAAAGGTGGAAGAAGAACAAAGATGTACAAGTTCAACTGCGGAGAGTGAGGATCGAGAATTCGAAAGGAAACGAAAGGAACAGGGAGCTGATAACGGGAAAGGGAAAGAAAAACATTAAAATAGGTTCAGATGTGGAAATGATGAGCGAGAAAAGAAGAAGGAAGGAAATGCAGATTATGCAAAGAGAAAGATATTGTTCACCTGATAATAGAATGCAAAGAAGTAGAAAGAACGGGGAAAAAGAAGAGATAAATATTGGATGAGGGGAGGAAAGGAGAGAGGTGGATGAAAAGGTTATTAGAAAGAAGAGAAGAAATAAAAATGTAATGAAATGTCGAGTGTAATGGGATGTAAAAATTGCCTAAAAGTCTGCTTAAATGAATATTTATCTATCTATATCTTCCAAATGGTTAATGCTAAAAAAACTTTTCAAATGTTTTTTTTGTAGGAAACTTAGTGAGCTGAGTTGATGGTTTCCGAGATATTGAGGAAGAACCGAAAAATAGCACAATGGCGGCATGTTATTATTTTATGTTATTATTATATTATTATAAAAGAAAAAAATTCGTTATTTTTGGTAATAGCCCAGTCAATCTAGACTTATAGTTTCGAAATGTTGTGGACCTCAAGAGGAAGGTCCACAACATTTCGAAACTATAAGTCTAGATTGACTGGGCTATTACCAAAAATAACGAATTTTTTTCTTTTATAATAATTTTTTCCAGATCAACAATCATTCGTTTGTTAGGTATACATATTAGCAGTAATGAGATCCAGTATATTTTAGATGACTGGATTAATTTTTGGTTTTTGTGGTACTTCCAGCAGGTTTTAGTTTAATGATATCATGTAAACGCAATATTGATTTTTTCAGCCATTTCTTTGACGGCCAATCCGTATTTATTTGTATAGTATCCAATGCAGTAAATTTTTCTGAGCTCCTCGTCAATGTTTGAAGAATAGTCTGAAATTTAGTGTTCATTGTGAAAGAGGATAAAATAGGAACACCTGAAGTGACCTCAGAAAAACACTAATAGGAGTAGGAAAAAAGGAACTTAGCAATGTAAGTGCAAAGGGTCTTACTGATGAAATCACAATGGGAAATGTTTCTGACTAAATTGAAACGTAGCGAAGTTACGCGCTGCCTTTCCGATGATGACGTGAAATCGAATTAGTTTATCGTAATTACCACGCCGAATAAGATGGAAGCTACGGTTAATAGTTATTTCATTCGATGAATTTCAAGTGGAAAAGGAGCGGGCACATGGGACTTCACGCTCGCTGATTGCCCACCGACCTCAACATTTACACCGTCCGCCATTTCTACCACGTTGCGGCGAAACTTACGCAAGATGGATCGTTATAAATACATTTAATTAAAAGGTAGGTAGCTTTGGAGGATAATGAAGAAATATCGACAGCTGGGTCATCCCAATTAAGACGGTTCAAATAAATTGGGATGGTTTTTAAGTAAATTTAGTGCAAGGGTGTTTGCTATAGCAAAATTGTTTAAGTGCTTGGACTTGGATTCTACCCTTACGGAGTGCCAGTATGAGAAAAATGTGCTCTATTTGAGATGGAATTTTCAATCACTGATTAATAAGGTTGGTCAGACTAATGACCGACATCTTGTGTTGTAATATTATTTCCTAAGAAATGCCACAGCCAAGCATGTAATCCTTCGTTGTAGCACGTACATTCTCATAATTATAGTTGTAATTTCCATAATGGAAACTGTAAAAGCATCAGCCAGGTTACATTTCGCGGTTTCAGAAGGTCGCTTTTGAGCCGCAGACGCCATCGTCGTAGAATTTGATTGTTATTTCTTTGTTTTTTCTTCTATCAATTTCTTATGCCCTTAGTTTCTCAGGTACGTTCAATCGGATTGCTTTACAGGCTGCTTTCTATATAATCTTTAGTGAAGATTAGTCTACACGTTTCCATTGATAGCGTGTATTCGCGCGAGTTCTGAATCCCATACAGGAATGTTTAAAAACCATCCGGTCTCAGATAAAACGTTGTTCGTACCACGCAATTCTAAGCAAGATCGCTCACTTCACAAATTCCTACGAGCTTATTAATTAACTAGGAAAGTGCTTAATGTCTCAGTATTTTCATAAACAAATTTGCGATGTTTCTATAGTAACACGTTTTTAAGATATCTGCATTATCCACAGAAATATTAATACCTGTCAAACTATTTGCACCATAAGCTAATTAAAATCGAGTTTCGAAAACTCCAAAGAATTTATTACCAAAATTTTGATCAACACCTGAAATAAATTTTGGCACGAACAGAAAAATCTAACATGAAAACTCTATCTGGGTCGCACTTTGGATTCGAATAAACACACAATTTATTGATTGACAATGACAGTAATTTATTCCGAAACACATTAAAGAAATAAAGCAAGATCCCTGTATGAACAAAAGGATTACAAAGCCTGTTTGGGGTTATTATCCCGTTCGTAGGCGGGCGACAATTAAGAATAAAAGAATCTTAAATTACTTTCTTATCCAAATACCTAATCTGATTGTACAAGGTTTGCGATACTAAGCGCACTTAACTCACACACAAATGCTGACAGCTTCTGAACTTTGATATATAACACAGAATTGACACATTTTCGGTGGCTGTTCAGACGGTAGAAACTTTTAAACTATAATAAGAAGAGAACCTTAACGATATGGCTCGCTGTATTACAACTGCTAGCTATTTCAATTCGACGAAACTTTTTCCGTAATCGGAAAACAAGCGTTTAACTTTTCATACAAGTTTGTTTAACTTGCTTTTACACAAATTTATTATAAAAATGACGAACTGCGTCTTCAACTAAACATATAGGGCCGACTGCACGAAAATTAGCGTAAAAAGATGTACACGCCAGCTAGCCATGACGGAACGTCCCTACTTCTCAACATGAAACGCGGAATTGTTCGTATCAGCGACAAAACATGTGCGTTATTTAATTTTCGCCTTATAAAACTCCTTATCTCAAAGAACAGAGAAAACATTTATAAAGTACGCAACCAGATCTATTTTATTCCCAAAGCTTTATCTAAATTGAACAATTTAAAAGCGATACAATTAAAACGAACACTACGCAATTACAAACAATTCTAAAACGTAAAACAAACACTGAAATACAAATTCAAATGAAACGAATTAATTTTTTCTTTATTTCGTAAATAATCCCCCATATTCACTTAATAAATTGAAATATGCTGCTCATATACAGGGTGCCCCCTGATTACTTTTGGTGTTTAGGCCGAAATAATGTCTAATGACGTTAGTTTACACTATAATAAATAGGGAGATGGAATACATGAAACTTGAAGGAGGCGTGACCAAAGCTCGCAAGAATGAGGTTTGAACACATTTGTATGGAGGGGTGAAGAAGGTTCAACGCAGGCCTGAGGGATGCTCGTAGGACAAAGGCGTGAAAGGTCAAATAAGGTGTGAATGTGTTGAAGGGGGCGTGAAAAGGTTTTTAATAGAAGAAGTGAAAAACTCCCTTCGAATAGAGCGTGAAGAAATCTCAAAGAAAGCAGGAGGGAGGGCAAAATGAGGCATGAGGAAGGGCGAATGAAAGGTTTACAACAGGTGCGAAGGAGGGTCCTAAAATGCGAAAAGCGTACGGCAGAGACTCAAATGAAGTATACAGGGGATTAGAAGGAAGCGCGGAGGAGTCTGCAAAGAGTCTACAGAGGGCCAGAAGATGATGTGTAAAAGTCGCAGGGGAGGACAATTTGATACAATTTGGATGGAAGAGTAAAAAGCGAGGTTTGAAGGCTAGCTAGAAATGTGGAGAAATCTCAAAGGAAACGTAAAGAAGGACAGAATTAGGCATGAAAAAGCAAGAAGACTCCCAGTAGGTCTGCACAAGCCACAGCATTCTAAGCTGGCGTAAAAATGGCTACAGGGAGGCGTGAAGAATGCCTGCGTGGTGAATGCAAGGGGCTCGAAGTAACAGTGAAAAATGCTGCAGTGGGGCGTGAATGAAGTTTGAAAGAAGCGTGGAAAATTCTAGATGAGTTAAAGAATACCCAATGGAGGTGTGTAGGAGACGTGGAGGACGTGTGAAAAAGACTTGAAGAGGTTCAAAGCAGATGTGAACAGATTTCGAAGAAAACGTGAAGGAGGGATAAAGTAGGTATGAAGCAGATTTGATTCAACAACAACAAGAAGGCTCGAATAAGACGTGAAAGAAGTTTAACGTAGGGAATGTGAGGAAACCTCGCCAGAAGTGCGAAGAAACCACTCAGCAGGTGTGAAGAAGCCTCAATAAATGCGTAATTGCTTAAAGAATGTACGATAGAAAATCGAAATGGACTCGAAGGAACGTGAAGAAGTTACGAAAGGAAAGAGGCGTAAAGGAGGATAGGCGGAAGTGCGAAGGTGACCTAAAAGGGGCTCTATTAAGCAGCGAAGAATGTTTGAAGTAGTCATGAAGAAGGATAGAAGGAAATGTGAAGGATTGCTTGGATATAGGAAGAAAGGAAGAAAGAAAAGGGTCGAATGGGGGAGGTTTGAAGAAGGCCAGAAGGAAGCGTGAATAGTCTCGAGTGGGGTGTGTAGAAGTGTCAAAGAAATTGTGAAGGAGCGTTGTGAAGGTGTGTGGAGAAATGTGAGTAAAAAACTGAAGAGAAGCACGCAGAAACTTAAAAGAACTGTGCAGTGAAGATATCAATAAGTCTCGACGGATGCATGAAGAAGTTTCTGAAGGAAATCTGAAAGAAGGTAGGAGATGCGATGAAGCCTCGAAGTAGGGGTGAAATAATGTCGAAGTAGGCATGACGAAGTCTGTAATGAATGGTGATGAGTTCTGGGAGAGGACATAAAGAAGGCTTGAGGTTCGAAAAAGCGTAATGAATCAAGGGAGCGCGAGTGAGGTATGAAGAAGGACTGAAGAGCGCGTGAAGGAGGTTAGATGGAGGGTAAGATGAAGGCGCGTGAAGAAGTTCCAAAAGAGATTTGAATAAGTTGTTAAGGAGGCATGGAGGAATTGCGATAGGGCCGTAAAGACATCTCTACAAATGCGTGAAAAAGAAAAAGAGAGGTGTGAAGAAGTGGAGTAGTCCCTAAGGTTCTGTGAATAAGGTTCGAAGGAGAAGTGAAGAAATTTTTATGAAGGCGTAAAAAATTTCAAACAAGGCCTAAAAAGGGCGTGAGAAGGTTTCGAAGAAGGCGTGGAAAAGTCTCGAAAGAGGCGAGGAGGGGGCCTGAAGGAAGGGCGAAAAAGGTTCAAGGGATGCGCGAAGGAGGTTTCCTATCTTAAAACAACGCCAGTAAAATACAAATTAAACAAAATGAAACTGATGTAGGCAAAAAAAAGTATAATTTTTTTACTCAGAGGTGGATATCTTGACAAATCTGTTTAGTAACTGAGTGTTTCCATGGCGATGGCGTAGCATGTAACCATAATGTTACCATTGAATTTAGTTACCTTCTAAAGTTCTAATATTCTCTCCAGGCACTTTTAATTTATTCTGCCCGACCTCCAATGTGAATACTGCTTTTTAAATGGGTACAAACAATCGTCAAACCAAATATATAGAGTGTTAATGTTATGTTAACACATAATTCATTTTACAAATTTCTATAGGCATTTCACAAATTGAATTAACACATTCGTAAAAGAAAGAATGTAAAGAAATCGAATGAATTATCTTAACGTAAATTCAAAGATGTTTGATGTAATCCTAAGAACACTTATTTGTAACTTATGCATTTTATTGCTCGATTCCTCAGTTAAATCTCTTAAAATGGAGGATCATTGAGTTTTAACCGAGCCAAACAGCTTAACCTTTCAATTATTACACACCTTTCTCGAGATTCTCTGGATGGTAATGGAAACTTAACTGCATTTCCTTGTACATATCCCAAAGCAATTTCCTTTTAGCCAAGTCCAAGTGTAATGCAATTCTCGTTCTTTAGACGAGGGTTTAATGACATTAGTAGTCTATGTAATGCAATATTTTTTAGATAAACACTAGAAAATATTTTCAGATTTGAAGTCGAGCTACAGCACCATTATTTCTCCGTTGATTTATTTATATTTATCTAAATTGTGGCTCTGGTGAGTACCAAGGCCAGATTTATATTGTTTTGTTAGATTCAGTGCCTAATTTTGAGAGAGAACCGTTAGGTACCTCTTGAAGTAGGCAGTATTTTTAGGGCATTTTTGAAAAAAATACGCTATTATATTCGTTATCGGTGGCCGGCCGGCTGTCCGTGTGAGATATCAGCAACTACAATAGCTAGAGACTTCAAGTTTTCACTAAAAGCTTTCTGCTATAGTGTAGATGTGCAAGCTCTAGTCTATTTTGAGTTAAATTACTTGTAAGATCGATAATTTAAGAAAATAATTTTGATATGGTTTTCGGAGGTGCTATAATTTTACCGTTAGATAGCGCTACCAGTATAAAAACTTAGCTATTTACTTTGTGATTTGTTTTACAAAATAAAGACGTACCCTCAATTGAAATTAAATAAAACGTAGCCAAAATTACTCGTGAGATCGATAATTTTAAACTTCGCTAATAAAATACTGATCTGTATTACCAAAAATGGGCTACCTATAATCACAGATTAAAATACTCCAGATATATCACGCCATGTAAAAATATGCTGCGCGAAATTTGGATTTCACCGCCAAGTGTGTTAAATCCAAATTAACTTTCTAGTACAGTTTCAAACCCAAACATTAAAATTAAAAGTTCATTCTTAGTTAGAAAGATTTCTGCAACGTTCCTATAGCAGAAGAGAGAAAAAAAATCTTTTATTTATATAACATAGGTAATACCATTAAATTCAATGGTAATACCTAAAGGTATAGTGTTACACCGTCTGCGATAAAATGTTTATCATTTATTCTTTGTAGTGAATGAACTCCACTTTATAGTACGACAATCTCACAAACAAGTTGTAGCTTTGTTTATTCATTTGCAAAGGTTGTAACTAGTAGAAAATTGTTAAACATAGCGGCTGGTTATTCCTAATGTCCTCAATGAGTTAATATCTGATATCTATATAGGATGAAATAATACCTATTATTTACTATAGGTACCTAATTGTTATTTAATATGGGTTTAATGTTTTGAAAAATAAGTACGGTAAATGCTTGTTATTTCAAAAAATCCATACTGGCGTACGATCGTTTTAATATACTTTCAGACAGCTGGCTATCGCGCGATGGGCGATGAAATGCTGTGCGATGCGATAAATTCAAACCTCCGTTTATTTTATGCGATGCGATGCTACTTTGGGCGATGGTTTGAAATTCAAGCAAGTTTGATTGATCACCAGTCATCGCAAGCGAAGTATGGCTTTATTAACGAGCCCTAGCGAGTTTATAATTTTGCGGTGTCTGTCCGTCCTAGGGAGTGCAATCCCGCAGCAAAATCTCCATCCCGGTATTTGCGGGATTGTTAGAAGTTAATCCCGCGGGATCCCGGTATTTGCGGGATTCCGCAAAATTTTATATAAATTGGCAAATAAGCAATTCTGTGCGGTCTGTATTAAAACAAATCGCTAATTATCACAATATTTAACAAAAAATTACCTTCAGCCTAACTTAGAGCTCAAAAAAACCTCACCTGTAAAGCACAAAAGGTGAACTAAAGTGCCTCAAAAATCATAGTAGGTACATTTTTAACGAAAAAAGTTTAACAATTATTTAAAAAATAACTTCTCCGTTATGAGTTTCATTAACAAAGTAAACAAGAGTCGCCCCTTGGTCGACAAATTCCTCAGTCTCGCAAATCCCGCGGGATCCCGGTATTGCATTCCCTAGTTCGTCCGTTAGCACGATATCTCGATAACGAATGGACCGATGACAGTAAAATTTAGTACAGGGATTCTTTATCAAATTTGTAGATCGGAGTTCGTGAATTGGCAATGTAGCCCAAAAAATAAGGAAGCCCCTTTTGACATCTCTGTGAGTTATGAACCGAATTGCATGAAATTCAATATGCATATAGATTTAGCTATATAAAACGCAATTCCAAAAATTGAGCCTAATCGATCAACATTCACAATGCCCTTTTCGCATCTCGACCATTTATAAACTGAATTGCAAACTTTTTATTTATGAAGGTATTTAAATGAAATTTGATACATGGGCACTTGGAATAAAAGCAAATTTAACGCCAGTTTCAAAATTTGGTTTTGCGCATGCGCAGTGCCAACTTTCATATTTATGGAAGCAATTAAATGAAATGTCATACAATTACACTTTAAATAAAAGCAAAACTAACATCAGGATTAAAATTTGGTTTTGCACATGCTACAGCCATACCCAGGAGCTCGTTTTCTATATTTGTTTATTTGATTCTCAATATAATTAAATGTGTCCAAAGTCATTTGAAAATACTTATTTTACAACAACCGATATCAATTTCACAAAAAGGTGATAAAATTCACAAAATACCGTTCCTTTCATATTGATGTATTTACCAATTTACGATTTTATCCGGTTAATTTGGATTCTACCACTGCGCCTTTAATGAGCCTGTCTTTGGAAGATTTTGTGAAGTCTTCCAATCGGAACTGTTTTTCACAGATTTTTTTATTTTTTAATGAATTCGGTGACAGTGGAATCAGATGTGTAGCCCCTGTAAAGACGTGCTTTTTTATCTATAGGGAAGATTTATTTGATGATTGTATATAATTGGGCCACCGTGAAGTTGGTCACCAAAAATGGGCGATTCGAAAATGTATAAGGTACCTACCTGTTCAACTTGATGAGAGCTGAGCGCCCCAAACAAATTCTGCATAAATCCCCAAAGATAAATGAATTACCTTCTTCAGAATTCAGTGTAGCAAAACTTGTTTGGATGATTCAAGGTATCTCTCCCGTTTCTGGAAAATCCGGTTCCAGAAAATCACAGCCGGTCAACTTCATCATAGTATACCGAAATGATTTCGGAAAACCTCCGGCGATTAATATACCCTTCTTCTAAATTGAATGTAGGTATCACAAACCAGCAAAGCTCAAAATTAGATTGTTTGCATCGAAATCGATGACATTTAAGAACAATGTCGGCAAGCTTTTATATGTGCAACATTTAAAAGTAGGAAATAAGTCACGCAGTAATGAGAAAGTGAAACCTGAAAACCTCAACCTCAACAAACATTAACAAATGACAAAGTTATCTTCGGTTCTGCAAACGAAATTGATACACACATTACACATAGCGAATTTTTTATGCCGTTTACTTAAACTGCGTATAGTATTTTCGATAATATAACATTCGATTCTCGTATATCTCACCACGTAGAGTAGTTGCGACACAACAATTCGTTTGAATTAAGGATTAGATACCATTCGTTCATTTTCGAACCACCAATTTTTCACGGCGAACTTCATAGCAGCATTAATTGGTAATAGTTCATACTATCAATGAAACTAAGAAGAACTAACCAGCATTATTAACCCAAACGCGGCACAGGTTTTCATCCTTAAAAGGAAATCCATACATTTTTAGATTGGGTTCCACTCGTTTTGAAACACCACATTGAAAGTATTGACAAACATTTCCTGCTTTGGCCATTTTTATAATTAACAAGTATCTAGGTATTTAAAACAATAATTGTAATAATAGACTATTTAAAACACAAAAATACGTCTTTATGAAAAGAAAAGGTGTATATGAACTGTTCAAGTGTTAAGCTTAAACACCGTGTCTTTTTTTATATCCCTTAACGGTTAAGTAATGCGATTCTCTTTAAACCTTTATTCAAAGTTCATATTCGGCGTCCCACAATAAATGGTTACACAATGCAAAAACGGAGGAGCTCCGTCTCAGCGAAAATGGCCCACCTCATGAAAATGTATTTTTGAATAAATGGTGTCATTCCGTAATCCGTTGTAATCCGTATCCGTAAAAAAATAACGAGAAAATTTATTTGCAAATGTCCTAACTTTCGTAATTATAATATGCACCTGAGATGGGATATCCTGACCTACAGATAAAGTGTTTTGACTTAAGGAAATATGATATTCTTTTCTTTAAATCATTTAAATTACGCATGCCTTCTCATATTTATTTAACAGTATTACAGTAGGTACAGTTTCCAACCATTCGTTTACGATGAAAAAAGTGCATTTACGAGCTAAGCATTTGAACATTTTACGGCAGTAGCGCTAGCAGACGGATGTTTTTTCAGCGCAAACATTTCGTATATCTCATGAGCCGTCTGTAGTATTTTGTCTGTGCTATAATCATGCATAATATGCGGATACTTGTTTTTATAAAAAGAATTGAAATCGGGAATTCATTTTGAAAAATTTAATTCCTCTCTTCACTAAGAAATAAAAGCAGTGTTAATTTTGTTTAGCACATCTCAAGAGGGTGACTGTCATTTTCAGCGTTTACGTTTAATGAAAGTTTTCTTGCAGTTGGTAGCGTTTTGTTATTTAAATTAATTTCGGACAATTTTATTCATGGGGATTATGTAATTGAAAACAAACAGAGGATTATTCCATTATATTCACCCGCTAAAACTGATTTTCCAACTTTTTAAGGTTTCAAAGCCATTGCTGGTGAAACTGACGAATCTATGCCATTTGTTAAATGGGAAAATCTTGCATTTGTTTCCAGGAAAAGTTGACATAACCGCACCTATAAAAATATAAGATAAAATTGCTTTCAATGGTAGAAATCTATGAGATTCATAAGCACCCGGGAATTTATCTGAAATGACTAATGCCTACTTTTTTAGCACTGCTTTGAAAAGTTTAGGTGTGGGTAATTAAAATGTAATTTTTAAGAGTTTTTGGAAGCTGCCAATTTTCGTGCATTGTAATCCGTGTATTAGGTTTATGCGTCAATATTAACTTGGCCCTGAGTTTCCCAAGATCATGGCCTTGGACTTTGTCACAAGGTTGTTGCTTTGGACTTTTGTCAGTCATGCCGTGGTGTGGTTTGGAGGGAGGTCATGACCATGAGTTATGGTCCTAGGTCCTGGTTTTGGACTTTGACTCAAGGTCGTGGCCTTGGGATTTCCCTGGTTTCGTGACAAGGTCGTGCTTTTGGGATTTTCGCGACGAACATGGCCTTGGTGTATAATGTGTATAGTTTTCCACAGCACACCCGTAAGAGCATTTTGAATGGGTGTAAGCGACCGTGGTTTCAGTTGGTAACGAGAGTCTACAGTTTACTTAGAAAGTTAAATATTGATAAGAAATGTACCGACCGCGTATTGGCATTCTGTACTATTATTCAGAGCAGCTCTGGTCTGATTCGCAGTGTACTATGGCTTCACATTATGCGCAATTTGATAATAAATTATATACTGCGATTCAGAGCACCGATATGGTTTAGAGTTCTGAAACACTGTATATAATGGGTTTCTATAAAACACGTCATACACTTACAAAAAGTGTGTTTTTATTGTTCCCTTTGCAAGAAAAAAGTATATTTTTTGTTGTTTGTGTGTAATCAAGGTTCTCAAACTGCACTAAAATGATCTATAAAGAGGCATTGGTTGAAATGTGCCACGAAAATAAGTTTTCAATGATCGTATATTTGGAACTAGTAGAACATGGATTTAAAGCGAAATTTTAAAAAACGGGTGAAGATATTAACAGTGTTTGGTGCGACAAGTGCTTAGCTGATTTTAGTAATAAAACAAACACGACACCGAGCACTAAACCATATCGGCGCTCTGAATCGCAGTATATAATTTATTATCAAATTGCGCATAACGTGAAGCCATAGTATACTGCGAATCAGACCAGAGCTGCTCTGAATAATAGTACAGAATGCCAATACGCGTACCGGCCACTTAGTTTTAGTGTTACTATGTAAAGAAGAATAACCATTAAAGATTTTACACGTAGGTTCGGCTCGTATGTTACAAGATTGAGAAATTAGCCACTATTATTAATTGCAAGGTCTATCTACAATATGTATTATTTACCTGTTATCAAAATTCAAAGCCCATTTAACAAAAAAAAGGTATTTAATTCCTTCTGATTTCTCAAACTGTACGCTCAGCGAGAGTAAATTGACGATCGTTAACGTTTGGAAGGGTTTGTCAGTTTAAAATATTCATGAAGTAAGTGTTTTTCGAGATATTTCCCAAAAGCAAAAGTTAATAAATAGCGGCAATCTTCTAACTAAAGTGACTTTTCACACAACTTGCCAAATGGGAAAAGTATATCGCTAACTCGCGCATATCAACGTCAAAGCAAAGGGTGAGCGAAAATCCATAATATAAGCCGAGCTAGAAAGAGTGACGTTATGTTAACATTAAAAGAGATGGACGACACTTTGGTATGCGAATGTCTCCGAGAAATTGCATAGAACTATAACTGTTTAAAATTTGAAACTTTTCCCATCGTTCTCTATTAACACCAGCGGTTTTAATTACAACTGCTACACTATTTTAGTCACCCGACCACAATTTCGCTGACACAATTGTAACTAAGTAGAATACAAATGTCAGCGTTCATCAAAACTTTATCATTGTGCTAGAATTAAGGTTTTGGGTTTCGCCGTATTAAGAATAGGGACGGTACATCGCACACAGCATTATGCGGTGTATATCAAGAAGAAGGGATGACATGCGACATTCTACTTTAACCATTATAGGTAAATATACTATAAATTGTTGTGACATTTTTGATTCGTTCTTTAAAAAGAAACTCGACTAACGCGTAAAGAGGTTTTTTAGGTAGATTTCAATGATGTTATTCGGTTTTTTTATAAACGTGAGGTGGTTTTTTACCGTGTACAGTATACAGTAAGTTGCCGTATACAGTATAAATCGTTTTTTAAATTTATTTAAATACAAACACAGAAAAACCAAAAGATAGGGGAATTGACAACACGGCATACAAATTGTGCAACCTAAACTCCACCTAGATATTTCACAAAGAAAATCGATGTAGATCGTAATGTTCATGTAGAAAAAAAGGATTAAAAGAGAAGAAAAAGTCAAGGGAAGTCAAGGGAAAGGAAATTTCTCAACAATATCGTTGCAGTAAGGAAAAATACTTTGCGTGACCTCTAGTGGCAGAATAATACGTAACGAAATGAGATCTGTACCGATAATCTGAACTATCGAATTTACAGAAAGATATACAGATGGCGTAAAGACTATTAGAAGTAACTATGTGATTTAAATGGCGAAAATATTGTAAGTCAAAAAGCATCATTGATTACCAATTCAGTGTAAAACTCAAAAACCTCCTCAAATGGTTTTTATTTAGAGAACGGTTACCCTCAGGTTTACATTGCCATCCCGCTACAAGCCTTTCGCGCAAAAATTTTTCGTCGGCAAGCGGTTAAAATTGTTTTTGTTTTCTGATCGTTACTTCGAGAGATCCACACGTTTTTTTTCTTCTCTTAGTTTTGGGCATTAGGAGATTATCGGGTTTATCGCACAACGCATTTAAATCCCATTCGCTTACCACTCACTTCTTCCTCGCTCATACATCGCTAATTCTGAATTGTAAACGTAACGTGATTAATATGAGTCTCTCTGTTTACAATAGCTATAACCTTCCGAAAGGATATTGCAATATGCGATTAAAATTCAGGAACATTAATTCAGGTCTTCTGTAAATACTGTCGATGTAGGTCACTAGAAATATCACGTGATGTCTTTTAACTCAAAACTCAAAATGGCGCTGGCGGTCCTACGTAAATATGCGATGTCATGCGTATTTATCAAAGGATACCGGTGCAGGTCGTAATATTCACCGACCGACCACTAAACCAGAAAGAGGGAACAACTCCAAAGAAAATACCCAAAATAAATTCTTTCTCAGATAGACATAAGTCAAGTAAAGTAAACGGAATATTAAACTTCACAAATGAACATCACGAGAGCAAAATCTTCTCTAAAGGAGTAAATAAGGCCCACGTGAAAAGTTAAGGAAAATCAAGAGAGATCAAGATTCGGGTGACCTCTAGCGGGAGAATAAGAAAAATTGAAAAGTGAAAATGTTAACAACAAAACTAACTACAACGAACTTGCCCGCGAAATATACAGATCGCGTAACGAGTACTAAAAGAATTTAAATTTAGATGTTGAATTGAAAGAAGAAAAGAACCTCAACTCATATTTTTTCCAGTCACAAAGCGTAAAATTTAACCAGTTTCCTGATGCTAGCAATGTAAGGTAATAGCCATTCTTAGAATACCCAAGACTCAAAGATTTAGATTTTAGGCAGGTGTCTATTGTAGCTTAAAATGAAAACTGAATTAAATTGAAATTAATTTTGTTTAATAACGTTTCGTGCAACGTTGAACGTCCTCTTGGTTTGGTTGACTGACTGAATGCGCTCTTAGTATGTTAGGAGTAGTTGGCACCGTCGGTATTAAGAAAATATCACTTTTGCTTTTGTCGTTGAAATGACGTTCTGATTTTTGCGAAAGATGTTGATATATAAAGTGGAACAATTCCAGAGCCATCACGCTAAAATTGTTTGAATTATTTATCTATGCGTCTTTACGTGAATAGGGCATGGTTGTATCATTTTGGAGGTAAATTTATTTTTATAGGATTCTTTAGTTGTTAATACGTTTCTTTTTGGGTTATTGCCATATGTTTTAATTTAATTACATCTATTTCTCTTTCTTTTACCTATATCGAAAACCGAAACCCATTTATTAATGGGGTATATAAGTTTGAATTAATTGGAATTGGGTCTATTTTGGCAATGGAGTTTTTGGATGTATTTTTTCGTACGGTACGGGCATTGGGGTGGTCGTAATAAAGAAGTACCGTGTCCTGGATGAAATGCAAACACTCACTTTCGAATTGAAAATTGCGACCTGTCGGTTAGATGGAACTGATCTAACGCACTGTATCTAAGATCGAAGAATCGCTACGCAAATGTTTATCTCAAATACTGGAAATTGGAAAGTTGCAGGTAACCTGTAATTATTTTTACCCAAAATCGTCCTGAAACCTCCATTTCTATGCCTACTTTCTGTCAGGAAATTTTAGTTTCATCACAGAGGCAGAGCAGACTACGTTTCCGACCGCTTGTCACTTTACCGGCGGCACCTGTCACATTGCTAAATGTCTATAATTACTCCTGTCATCACTGATAGATTTACATTAGTCAAAAATTGTATATAAAAATTTAAATTTTATATTAAAATACGATTTCAGGTAAAATTTAATACAAAACTCGTCAGTAAACTGACATTACTTGACTCGGAAATTAAAGTGCTTGGCCCCACATTAAATATCTTCCACAATAGTTTGTAAGGGGGCATGCTAAGACTAAAGGGGTTTACTGAAATAGAAATACTCCATTTTATAAAAATGGTGTGTTCCTTTAATTCATTTTCAGGGGTGGTAGTACCAACGCTACGGACGAATGCAAACGAAACAACTTGAAACGAAATGCAAATCCTACAATCCAATAACGTCTAAATGGTAAAAATGTAGGTACCTACACGAAATGTCAATCAAAATAGGAGCGATGTACGGAATTATTAATCTCAACGTTACCTTCGCGTGCAGTGTTGATCCCAGCGGCGTGAAAAATTCTAATTCGAGCATAAAACTCGACAGGCACGCAAGCGCCACTCAATTGGCGTGGGATATATAAACGTTGAGAGATACAGATTTTGTTGCTGATTTTATCTTTCATTGACGTAAATTCTTTCTGATGTCGCGTCTTATAAACTTTGCATTAACACGCCGTGGAGCAAACGTCTCATTCGCGTCTTTGCGGATTTTCACAAACCTTTGACTTAAAGAAGATGGAACTCTTTTTCATTTCGTATGATTTTAGTCAACATTATTTACTTTTCGTCATTTTTGTGACGAATAATCCTAAGCACCCTGGAAAGCGCAAACGTAAATTATGGGGAAAAGTTCGAGGCAATAGATGCTCTAAGCGCTTTAAAGTCACGACCGATTCTTTTCTTTGCTATAAATTACGGAAGCATAGAGTCATTTCTCACTCATTTATAGATCTAGTTGTGAATGTGCACCACCTATTTGGGAATTTACAGATGTTTATGTTCTATCTGGTAATTTAAACACGTAATCGGTATTGTACAAATGCGCGTGCGCAATTCAACAGTATATTTTTATAATACTGGGACCGATACCTACAAGAAGGAGGGCACAGTTAACCGCCTCCATAGTTACAGCAATTTGCAGAAAGGTCTGTAACTCCAATATTTGCGCATTAGCAGTACGCGCGAGAAAGAGAAGTACAAAAAAAATCGGTGAGCATAAGAAGAATTGCCTGAACTTTGTCTGGATCAGCGTGTAATGCAAAACATCGACCACATACCGTAAGTACTTGAGCTCCGCACGACAGAAATAACATTTGTCTCGGTTCACGAGCAGTCCTGCAGCAAGTAAATGATCAAAAAAGTGATTCAAAATCTTTAGTTAGTGCTACCACATCTCTCAAAGTATACCAACACATTTGGTTGAAGTTCGGAACCGCAAATATTGTCAATAATGCGTTGCCAGGTCGCGGGAGCGTTAGTAAGCTCGAAAGGCATTCGACAAAATTGATAAACGCCGAGTATTGTAAATACAGTATAAGAACGAGAAGACTGGGCCATTCCAACTTTCCACTAGGCAGACTGAATATCTGACGAGCATCGCGCAGTTTTTCTTGGATCGTGGAAATGTAGAGTACAGGATAGGTGTCTTTGAGTGTACTAATCCTCCTGAAACCTTCATTTTTAGTCGATAGTCGGAAAAATGGCATATTATTGTTTTGTTTATGTCATCACAAAGCATGTGATTTCCGTACTGTACGGGAATCTTAATTCCTGTACAGTACGGGAAAATATCTATATTCTTGTGAGCATGAAAAAATAAAAGAACAGTTATACACGCAAATGAATAGTTTATTGCCTATTAATATGTACATTAATAGTACAATTATTGCAGGTTCCAATCAAATTTGATAGTCCAGTCAATGTCGACTCTACTTCATAATTAATTGAAGAAGTGGACTCCGTATTTGTTTTGGAGATGGTGCTAGTAGAGACGCCAACATTGCTTGCACCCTTACACTGAATATGTGCGCCAGAAATTGAAGTAACTATTCTCTCTGCCACATCCATTTTATTTTTTAAGGATTCTTCTATATATCCTTCCGCCACATTCGACGATTTCCAACCGCCGTGACGTTTTAAAACAGTCAAATCTGCACCATTATCTACCAAAATTGTCGCAGATGTCCTTCGAAAACAATGTCCCGTGTAAAGGTTTGCATCGGACAGTTTCAAAAAGTTAGCAACGATTTGTGGAATGCTGGCAAATGTATGCACCCCCACTACTTGCTTAAATCCTTTACCATTATGGTATTTGAAGAAAAACCTATTGCAGTGAAAATTGGATGGTCGAACGGCTGCATATTTACGGTATGTTTCTAAATAAGTGTCGTTTACTATAAACGACCGTGGTTTATTGGTTTTGTTGCATGGAATCTTCACCAGTAGTTGTGAACCCAAATCCTCAATGTCCGTAAGCTTTATGTTACATAACTCCTCTCGCCGACAGGCGCCATAAATTCCGAAAATTACCACAACCTAAAAAAATTAAATTATAATCTTCAGGCCTTTCAATTAAAATCTTACTTTAGCCATGAGGTAAGTATCATCTGGAGCGTTCATCATAAATTCTCGGATTTGTTCGTTGGTGAAGACTTTCGACTTCTTTGCTTTGTAACCCACGGATTGCTTTTTCAAATATGCTCGCAGTTTGTTATATGAAGTGATGTCTACATTTTGCTTTAACATAAGAGTGGCCTTCAACATGGAGTAATTTGCCCAAAGTGTTGAGGGTTTCATCTTTTTCGACAAATCAAGAAAATATCCGAGTACCACATTTTCCGAAAACGAATAAGTTCCTTTACTTGATCTATATTCCATAAAACGTTGATAAGCATTTTCATACTTCCCCTCGATTTAGTTGGCAACAGATTAAGAGTAGCTTCATTGACTGCCTCCAAAACTTCAGGTGGTGTTCTACAAAATAAATCTTCATCAAAATTACCATCGATATCCATTTTATATTAATATTGCACATCAACTAATTATAAATTCACTCAAACGAAAAAATTTTCGATTTGTTTACGTCATGTCCATGGTAACGTTCAAACAATGCATGCTCGGAAAACAAACTTGATGTTTGCATTTATTAATTACTGTAAATAAAAAAAAGGCGCCGCCCGGGTTCGATCCTCGCACCTATCGCATACAAGCCTAGACTAATGACATTAGACCAAATGACAATTGGTGAAAATTAAATTTAGTTTGAAATGGTATATTTGGTGTTTTAACTATTGGCTATCGACTAAAAAATAGTATGTACAACACGTAGGAAAAGTATATTCCTGGACTCTGATAGTTGTAAGCCTCGGCTAACGCCTCGGCTTACAATCACTATCATCGTCCAGGAATATGCAACTTTTCCTACTTGTCATACAATCTACTATT
>NW_022170511.1:10634868-10635812 GCF_008802855.1 Photinus pyralis
TCTGGTTTTTACATATGACGAACGAATGCGATGACAAGTGATTTACCCCTAAAACTAAACGTGATCCTAGAATTTAATTAATTGCTTTAAAATTATAGCGTAATGAGCAGTAGGGTTTGCACCTATACGACAGTAAAAATTCGTACCTACTAAAAACCAATGTTAGTGAACCGTTAAATTCATACAACTAATATTCTAATTTCTAGTAGAAATGAACGCCATAAATTATTAACGTCCTAATACTAATTCTTACAGACACATTTCTGTCGGCATTTTAAGCCTTCAATTGTTGAAGATATTACCGCAGACGTTGCCGTCTGGCCCAGTGGCATATTACCATATTTTCAAAGAGGTACTGTTAGATGTATAGTTAAATGCGTTAGACAGTGCAAAGTGTCAACCTCATGGTGGTAAATAATTGGCAACCATGATCTTACAAAATAAGAGCTGATCCTTCGGGTCTATTCCGACTGGCTTTTTCATTACAAAATCGTTTCATGTATTATGTTCCTTGAACATTTTGGAATCGATGCGCACACCAATCGCGGCTATCATATAAATTGAAACGCTAACACAGACACGTGTATAAAATTTTTGTATAACTGAGGTTACCAAAAGCCAACAAGCTCTTACCTTTGTCTTATAAAATCCAGTTCTGTTTTCCTATTGAAGGTCATCACTCATCGTATACTTCCCATTTACTAACGGGTGATCAAAAAAGGATTGATGTCGAGTCGCCTTTGGTTCAAATTAACCTTTTCGCTGCTAAATTAAAAATTCGAGTGTAAACAGCCTGTGCTGAATTAAAATTGTACAAAACGTATATTTACCTACGTCGCACTCAGAGAAATCGTCGCGCGTATATATACGTCATCAGCAGATTGATTTGCAGCACCCAGCACGTGCATATACGTGCACAGCAAGGTTGGGAAGTAAAGCTCAAT
>NW_022170511.1:10635912-10668995 GCF_008802855.1 Photinus pyralis
TTATTATTATTATTATTATTACTTACACATGTTCGTTACAATAACTAGTTAAACGGCCAAAGTCGGAGTGGGTGCCAAGCTAACGGCGCTGATAGCACGAAATGGGGAATGCCTGTGAAGTCTACATTAACTAAAATTCTTAAAACTACTCTAATTCACATGCACATGTGGTAAACAACTATACATATGGTCAATAATTGTATGTTATTGTAATGTACCATTTGCTTGTGACACTTTAATACCACAAACAGAATCAACCTAGCTACGTTTGTTTCTGAGATACAGGATGAAAATGTTGAATTTTTGGGATGTTATCATACCTTACTACCCGTGTTAAGATAGGAAAAAGGTGAAAACTGCCTATTTTAGATATTTTTACGTGGAATCCAGTGGCATAGCTAAAAAATGTTTGGACCATCTTTTATGAGATTTGACCCAAGGTTGATATTATTTTAATTTTTTGCATTCTTTGATGTATCACAACTGATACTTTGTTGTATCCCTATTTATATACTATATCATGCTTTAAAGAATTTTTGTATTACCGTCAGCCTTTTTTATTGATTGGTATCGGTTGCCTTGGTTACCATGGACACAATAAAAAAAGAAAATCTCCATGAACCCTACTATTTAAAAACCCTAAAAAATCAGGTTTTTATTTTTAGTTCATGGCTAAAATTTAAAAAAAATGTACGTTTTGATACATCAATGCGACCAGGAAAAAGAATGCAAAAAATCGGCGTTAACATATACAGAGTGTTGCATTTAAAGCAACACAAACTTTGGTTCAAATCTCAGAAAATGTAGGCCAAAAAATGTTGTTACTACGCTACTGCATTCTACGTAAAAATATCTAAAATAGACAGTTTCTCCCTTTTTCTATCTTACATGGGTTGGGTAGTAACATCCCAACATGTCAAACTTTTCGTTTTCACCCTGTATCTAAAAAATAAACGTAATTAGATTGATCCTGTTTGTGATATTAAAAGTTTCAGCAAAAGTGGAATAGGGTCGCGAAAACCGCAAGATAATCTTTCAAAATAGCTGAGATACATTGCAATCTCAATCAAAATAGGACTTCTGGAGGCGCAATTCCAATCACCACCTTACGTCTATGGAAAGATTTATACCTATATACAAATTTGTAATAGAATTAAAAAAATTATTTACCTACTATAATGCAATGTCATTGATGGTGGATTTTTGTTGCTTAAAGTTGTTTGGACTAAGTCAAGTGAACCCACCTTTCATGTGCTCTGTAAAAACTAGGTGGATTGGCGAAAGGCACTTTCCGAGCTATGTCACAGTGGTTTTGATGATTCTTCTGTTAAAATAAGCTACCAAAGCACCAAAGCAGTTAAGATTTATCGGTATTCTTTGATGCACTCAGTGCCCCTGGTCCTGATAGACTCAACAGGCTGAAATTATTGCTACCCGCCTCAGAAAACAACTTGAATCCCAAAATCTTTCCCCATCTAACCGGTACGGATTTCGCCCAGGACGCTCCACACATGACCCGTTGTTTAAACTCCACACCGACGTCACCAAATCCTTTAACCTAGGCAAATGCACCATCGCCTCGTTCTTGGACACTCCTATCCCATGTTCGGGCAACGTGACCGTCAACCTGTTCGCTGACGACACGGCTCTTTGGACCACGAGTTGTTACAGTAGAGAGGCGGCGCCCTCATCAACTTTCCCGTTCTCGCAGTGGGCCAACCGTTGTAGAATCGCCATTAACTCCGCTAAAAACCCAAACTATTTTATTCCGGCATCCCAATTTCAGGCAAATGGACAAGTAATTCAGCAACCACGTCGTCCTATCCTATGCAATTATACCTTCTCACGAACCCTTTACTGGGAAAAGAACTTCGACCTAACCTTAAAAATTGCGCAACTGCACCAATCTCATATCCGTACTCCGCGGACGCATCCCCGGATGTCATCTCAAAACACTCCGGCAACAAATTTCGCAGGCAAAATTTGTTTTATTTTATAGCATAATTGTTAAAATGACATTTTCATAGGTTTTAATGAGTAGGCTAAGCCGTGCTTTAACCGTATGGATAGATAAAGTGATCACTTTAACCGTATGTTATTTGATTTCTTGTTGAAGAAGCGACGTATATCAGCGTGTTGGTACACCAAATTAGCGGCCCCGTTCCTCAGAGTGTTAGTTTTTTAACAAGTGGCGACCGTTACAGGACAAGTGGGTAAATTTAGGTGGTGTACAACAAAAAGTTGAAGATGACTGAACCACTCAAAAAACGACGTACTGTAGCCCGCGGCGCTTTTACTCGAGCTTTCAATACCTTTATGGAGACGGTTTGTACGGAAACCACTTTGGACGTTAAGCAAAGCGCGTTTCAATTACTAGAAATACGGCTGAAAGAATTAGATATCAGTCAAGAACATTATAACAAAAAGTTGTTTCAGAGTGACATGTCGGAAGATGAAATTAGTGCTGAATTGGAATCAGATGATACGTACCATAAACAATTTATCGACGCGAATATCGCAATGAATAAATTTCTTGCATCTGCAACACAATCTCCTGAAATCGTTCCGTCATTTACACAGAAAGCGTTATCGAAATTACAGATACCGAAGTTCGAGGGATCGGTAAAGGAATGGCTTCCTTTTTGGAGTCAATTCAAAAAGTATCACGAAGATCCGACTTTAAGCAATGAAGTGAAGTTTCAATACTTGTTACAGGCTACAGTCGAAAAATCTAGCGCCAAGAATATAGTAACCAGTTTTCCTCCCACGGGAGATAATTATGAAAAAGCGATAGAAAGTTTGAAGAACCGTTTCGGACGAGATGACCTCGTGAAACAGTTTTATGTACGAGAGTTATTAGCCCTTGTACTTCAGAATGCGTCTGACACAAGGAAACCGAAACTGTCAGATTTATATGACAAATTGGGATCGCATTTACGGGCACTCAATTCATTGGGTGTAATGAAAAAGGACTACGCTACGTTATTGTATCCTTTGGTTGAATCTTGTCTTCCTGAAGAGGTCCTACGAGCATGGAAGCAGTTCAGTAGGAAAGACGGTTTAACAACTGAATCGCATGACCAGCTGACCCAATTGATGACGTTCCTGGAACTAGAAGTGTGCGATCAGGAGACTATTAAGATGGCAATGACAGGCTTCAACATTACAGCGAACCAAGAAGGAAGGAAGCAGTTGCGAGGGAAGCAAACCTATGAAGTTCAAGGTGATGTTGCGACTGCAAACGCTCTGTTTGTTTCGAAATCCAATTTGTCGTGCATATTTTGTAATGGCGAACACGAAAATAACAAATGTACTGTTGCTCGCAAACTAAACTTTGATGAGCGGAAAAACATAGTGAAGCGAGAGAAATGTTGTTTTCGCTGTTTAAAGCATGGCCATAATTCGAAATCATGCCGTGTAAAGTTAAGCTGTAGTTGGTGTTCAGGCCGACACACACTTCTTTTGTGCGAACTGGTAAATAAACACGAGAAAAGTGCATATGTTTCAGATGGAGAAAGCGATACCAATACTCGTCGACCACAAAAAACCGCGAAGGAGAATAATTTGACAACACTTTCGGGATGCCCAGAAGTTTGTTTACCAACTGCAAGAGTTGTTTTGTACTCCGACACCAGAGAACAAGTAATACGTGTACTTTTCGACGCCGGTTCTCAACGCTCGTATGTACTTTCGTCTGTAGCTGAAGAATTAGGCTACGAATCCCACGGCAAACAAGAAGTCATTCATTCCCTTTTCGGTGGTCAACGGTCGAAGGTAGGAAGCCACGATCTGATTTTAATTAGGTTGCGTGATTTAAATAACCGTTTTGCTTGCAAATTTATTGCATTAGGTCAAGATATAATTTGTGAATCAATTCCGCAATTAAAGTGTAAACCCCTGTTAAAGAAATTAGATAATAAGGACATACATCTCAGCGATATTGACGGTGATTCAACTCCCATTGAAGTTCTTATTGGGGCAGATGTAATAGGGAAACTGTTCACAGGGAAGATATGCGAATTAAGCAATGGGTTAACTTCTTTTAAAACTAAGCTTGGGTGGACCGTAACGGGAAAATTACCGTCAACATCGCAACTTTCAGATTCGGCGATACTTTTAAATGCAATGTTTATTGAAACTGCTACGCCAACTGACTTATGGCAATTAGATCTACTTGGTATTACAGATCCGATTGAAACAGTAGAAAGGTCAGAAATAGACATGAAGGCACGTAAGTATGTTTTAGAAACAGCTAATTTTAATTCGGATGGTCGATACGAGGTTAGATTACCTTGGGTGGATAATCACCAACCATTACCTACGAATTTCGAAATTGCGTGGAAGCGGTTATTATCTAACGTTAAAAAACTGAAAGGCCAAAATATTTTTCTTGAATATGATGAAATTTTGGACAATTGGTTAAGCGAAAATATTATTGAAAAGGTTCCCTTTTCCAAAGGTGATTTGCATTGTCATTATCTACCGCATCGCGCAGTACTGAAACCAGGTAGTACGACTCCGATTAGACCGGTATTTGACGCGTCGGCAAGCACTCCAGGAAAACCGTCGTTAAATAATTGTTTAGAAAAGGGACCCAATATGATAGCGCTCATTCCGAATATTATTAATAGATTTCGGGAAGGGAAAATCGGGATTATAGCGGACATCAAACGAGCATTTTTGCAGATAGATGTTGCTAACGAAGATCGAGATTTTTTGCGATTTTTGTGGTTTAAAAACGAGGAGCTTGTCACTTATAGGCATAGACGTGTAGTATTTGGTTTGTCGTGCAGTCCTTTTTTGTTGGCGGCAATTATCGAACTACATTTAAATAATTGTTCAAATGATCAAAATATGACACGTAATCACAACTTTCAAAAAATATGGTCTGCCGACATAAGTAAAAAACTTAAAGAATCATTTTACGTTGATAACTGTATTACAAGCGTTAACACAGTTGATGAATTACATGAGTTCATCAAAACTGCAAGTGAAATATTTGTCATGGGAGGTTTCAATCTTAGAGGTTGGGAGTACACGCTCGATACGACTAGCGATAACGTTACCAATATTTTAGGGCTCAGGTGGGATAAACGGAAAGATGTTATTATGATTAATCCTGATGCTCTTGGACCGGGTTGTACTAATAATATAACGAAACGAACAATATTATCCACAACTCATAAAATTTTTGATCCCATAGGTGTAACATGTCCCGTGTCTTTGCAGCCAAAACTTTTATTAAAAAGGTTATGGAAAGAAAAAACTGATTGGGACGTAGAAGTAATGGGGACCGAGAGAGACGTGTTTTGTCAGTGGGTACGAGAACTGCCACTGATGAAACAAATAGAAATACCTCGTGAAATAGGGCCAGGAAGGTTAAGTTTACACGTTTTCGGAGACGCTAGTGGGCAAGCATATGCTGCCGTAATTTTTGCCCGAACCGAGCATAATGGGAATGTCAAAGTCACTTTATTAAGTGCAAAGTCACTCCGGAAAAATCAACGATTCCTCGTCTTGAATTAATGGCTGCTACTATTGCCACACGACTCACGTCATTGGTAATTAACTCTTTAAATCGAAAAATAGAAACCGTATACTATTGGACGGATTCCACAGCGGTGCTTGCATGGATTAAGAGCGATATTCAATGTGGTACGTTTGTTCACAACCGAGTTTCCGAGATACGTGCACATAGCGACAAGGAAGCTTGGCGGCACATTTCGGGTGACCAAAATCCTGCAGATCTTCCCTCAAGGGGGTGCAGCCCGTCTCGTTTGGTAAAATCCATGTGGTGGCACGGTCCAAGCTGGCTGTATGAGAGAGAAAAAGATTGGCCAACATCCGAAGCAATAGTAAATGATGAAGAAGTACAAAGCAAAAGGAAAAAATCAGCGATTGTAAATTTGAGTAGTGTTGAACGTACAAATGATTTTAATTTTTGTACTCATTTTTCGTCTTACTCTAAAATTATTCGATTTGCTGCGTGGGCCAGAAGATTTAGAGAGAATTGTAAGTATAAAAAGGAAAATCAAGAGAATTTTCGTGGAAATAACATTGATGTAAGAAACTTACGATTAATGGTTAGAGAATTGGAAGAGGCAGAAATACGTTTACTAAAACGTTTACAATTCGACATGTTTTCTAAAACCAATAATCAAAAGTGGTCTTCATTTAAAATAATGGAAAACAAAGACGGATTACACGTGTTAAAAACGAAAATTTTATATCGCGAAGATGATCCATTATTTTTATATCCAATTTTATTAGAATCAGATCACGATGTAGTAAGGTTATTAGTTAAAGAGACCCACGAAATATTGGGGCATGTCGGCGTTACGCTCATTATGAGCCGATTAAGGGAAAAATTTTGGATCACATCGTTAAGAAGAACGATAAAAACTATCGTAAACAAATGCATCGTGTGTAAACGGCAAACCGCAAAACCGGCAAGCTGCGAAGAACCGGCTCTGCCACCGAACTGCGTCCGTGATGCTGGAGTTTTCGAAATCATAGGTGTCGATTATGCAGGTCCTGTCACGGTCGCCACTTGTTAAAAAACTAACACTCTGAGGAACGGGGCCGCTAGTTTGGTGTACCAACACGCTGATATACGTCGCTTCTTCAACAAGAAATCAAAACGCAACTTGTATTTTTATTTTTTTTATTACAAAACCATATTATATATTTATTTTTATGTTATATATTTATATATACATATATTACACCCAACAACGAACTATATTATTTTTCTTACCAAGCCATCTCTAACAGGTAGATAAAGTGAAACAGATGAGTGTGCATTCTATTGATATCTGTCATTCTTATTTCAAATGCACGATATAAAATGAAGTCCCGAATATATGACAATTCTGTTTCTATAGAAACGGTCGCGACGGCGGAACCTAAGCTTGCTATTTTTGACGTCTCTAAATTAAATTCAGAATTGTAAGAAGTTTTACAATGATTTATATGGCTTCTGCTATAAAATAAAGTTTTGTATTATACTCGACGATAATCTCGTGAAAGTTTCACTCAATGGTTAAAATATCCCTTTATCGTCTTGTATAATAAATAACTATTTAATGATAGCAATAAGATAAACTGCAAAACCATCCTGATGAGTGAAATTAAACCCAAGGGAATCCAAGTGAAGAGGGCAGTAGAAAAAGCAGCTACTGACAAGTATCATAACAGGGGAAGATATTAACTTTGGAATATTTTCACATGGTAAACGTCCAGACGGAGAGACTTTGGCAGCTTTTTGGAAAGGACGTTTTCTCGTTCGGGATGCTGCATGAGTCGACCACCCTGACCAGTCACACGTCACTCTCTTCTGGAGCCGCTGCAGAACAGGATGAGGTATAAAGATATAAATGAGACCAAAGGATGGGTAAGTTTTCTGGGGAAAAGTTGCAAGAAGAATTCGGGGATTAGACAGTAAAAAGTTTCTTTTGGTAGAGAATTTCAATTGGAACTCAAGGAAAAAATTCAGAATATCTTTGAGTTTTCTTTTTATAACCCGGTCAAGCGTTTGTGATTCGGAAAGGAAATTTTAAATAATTTACTTGATGTCATTTCACTCTCAGATTACACACGATAACAGTGAGTGAAGATAGATTCAAGAGAGGCAGTAGGGCATATGATAAAAAAATACATTTAAGATGTATTTCTACGATAATCATCGCCTTTAATTCCAAAATTAAACAGGGTCACTGGTATTATTAGACATAATAACAAACTTAATAACTGATTTACTACTCCGAAATTATCCTTTCATATGAAAGGAAGCACTTTTTGTGTTTTTTAACGGTAACGGTAACTATAACGAAAAGCTTTAAGCGTCTATGTTGAAACTTCCCTAAATTCTAAATTGAGGCAAAATTTAATTTCATAGCCCTTCACGTCAACACGAAAGTGAGAATATAAATTATTGACGCCTAAAAGTAAACACAACAAGTAATCCGGTGCCGTATTATCAAGTTTTCTCATTTCATAAATTACGAACACCTACTTAAATGTAGGTGTGTAACTTTACCTCGCCGTGTATCCACATAAATTAAACCTGCAATGAAACCTCTAAGTTCGTGTGAGTAGAGAGAATGCGGTGCAACTGTATGGAGTTTCATTTTGACAACAGCTTGAGGTGATTAATAAATCTATAATTTGGGATCCAAATTCAATTACCTTAGCGATACCACCTTTGCACCGTTCGAGCCACCGCCTACCCATCAATTTTGAATGACGACGATTTTCTAGAAATCTTACTTAATTACTACTATTTTCTATATTATTTTGCTTTTGCTGTATAGGTTTACTACAAAGTTAAACATAAACACTAGGGCTAAGTTTCTGAAAATTGTGTTGTGTTGTTTCTCAAAATAAATAGGAACCCCTAAAGTTATTATTACCGCAGTTTCTTTTACTTTACTTTCTTTACATAGATCTAATTAAAAGTAAGTACGCCATTATAGGTTCCATTAGAGTGACTAATTGAGAAAGTTCGTGGTACTTTAAACGAATCGCTGTAATTAAGAAAACAAAAACACTGAATAATGAAGGGTTTTTTTCGACCCGAACAGAACACTATCCAAAGTCTCTATAACGAACCTAATGTTTCCTATTTGCTAATTTCCTTTTAAAGGAATTCTTGCATTAGTGGCCCAATAATTTCATTGTTAATACTCGTTAGTCCTAATTAAACGTGCCCACCGTGTGTCGTAGAAACTTTCACCGCAACACGTGCCTGTCGCACAGAACAGGCGTTCCCCGGTTGCGTGGTGGTAACTCTTTTGCATGGCCGACCCGTACGAATTCATTACACGTTTGAAGAGAACACTATTCGCGATTGCACTCGTGACATTTAAATCACAATAAAATCATGCTGCAATGTAACTGCAGCAAATATAACTGTAAAACAATACACTTGCATATACAGCGCACTGACATTCAAACATCAAATTACCCTTGCAACGCTTAACATTACTGCCACGCACTCAAACGGTATTATTCTATGACTATAGTGTTGTTACGTAATTTACCTCCAAGGTGATTATATTAATATTAATGGAGTGCTCTTTACAAAGACGTGGAGTTTGAATTTTGCTTTCGCTCAATGTTAACCGATAACTAGACTTGGAAGGTTTTGAGCTGTTCCGGGAAAGTTTTAAATTTAGTTTCTAGAATAACATCCTCCGATTACCATATATTTACATAATTCATTACATAACATCTAATCGGTCTCGAATAATCGAGTTTGTTACTTCCCCATTACTTTACTAGCGATATAGTAGTTTCCAGTAAACAGTTGATATTTGTGTAAGCTTTCCTACTAGCAATTTCCTCAAACATTAACCAATTGAAATTAAGTAATAAATTTGCTTTGTAGGGACGAGATCAGTCTTGCAGATGAAACAAACTACGATCAACCTAAAAATCATCTAGAGCAAGAAATTGTTTTTTAGCAGTTGCCACAAAAAATCAAAAAAGCCTTTTTCAAATTCATTCACCACAAGTCCTCAATCTTTAGTGAAATGGAGCAGTTTCCAATAGTACACTTTACTGTCGTAACAACAATTTACATGTAATATACCCTCTGCATCCACCATTTATTCAAAACGTAAAACCAAGGAATGAGTTTAAATTCACCAGAAATTTAAAAATGCGAAAAATACGTGTCAATAGAGATTTTGGTAATCTTACCTACAGAACTTTAAAAAAAACCTCTAACTAAAGCTCTCAGAGTCCTATCATTGTGCCTCCACAATGTTTATCCCTTCATCTATTTTTTGTGCAGTACACTTAACATGATTTTCTATAAAGATATCGAAACCAAAAGTTTTTGAAAATTCAAAAAATCGAAAAACGTTATTATTTACCAATTTTTTCTGTTGTAGAGAACAGGTAGATTAGAAACCACTTAGAAAGGGATATTTCCACGATGCTGTTCTTTGGCTACTAAGACAGTGAAGAATTTCTACTTTTATGAAATATTTTAACGAATTAAATTAATTATGCTCACGTTGCGCTAACCGGGGACCTTAATTTAACAACCATTGGCTACACCAGTGACCTGAACCAAATTCAGATTAATTACCATTCTAGTGTTATCTTTTTGAACGTGGGGTTTTTGGATCTAATATCTTAAATCGCTCTATATCCTATAATGTGCATTTACCACACGCACCCGGTAATAACAAATGAATTTTCAAATAAATTTTACCCAAAATCACCCTGAAACCTTTATTTTCATGCCTACGTTCTGTCAGGAAGAGCAGACTACGTTTCCTGCCGCTGGTCACTTTACTGGCCACACCTGTCACTTTACCGGCCACACCGTCACTTTACCGGCCGCATTTGTGACAATTCCAAATGTCTATGACTCCTGTCATCACTGACAGATTGACATTAATCAAAAGTTCTGTATAAAAATTGAAATTTTATATTAAAATATGATTTCGAGTAAAATTGAATACAAAACTCGTCAGTAAAATGACATTTCCTAACTCGGAAATTAAAGTACTCGGCCCCAAGGGGGCCTCGCACTTCAATATTTCTTCGTCAGTAATGTATCATTTTCCGGACTTTTATTTAAACAACTATAATAACGACTCGTCATTTATTTCTAAAACTTATTTGATGATTGATTAACACTAATAGTGGATCATGTAAGTGTATACACTGTGTTCAACATAAGGATGTCTATCATGGGGTTCCCCGAAACCATAGAAGATACGACGACAGTCAAATTAGAGAAAAGATGCGCAATTAAACAGTTATACTTTAAAGTCTATTTTTTTTATGTTCAATGGAGATCGTGTCCTTCAAATAGTATTGTTATTGAAACTTTTGAGTGTTTAAGCATAAAAATAGAAATATTCCTGAACGATTCCATCTAATTATCTTAAATCTGTGTAATATGGTAAAGGTAAAATTATTTTATTGTTAATTAGATACTTTTAAGGACTCAGTTAGAAGAAGCTTTCCATTTTTAAGTTCAATATTAAATAATGAAAGGCTCCTAACTGAGTCAAATGTGTAAATTAGAGATTTTCAATTGCAATCTTTTCGTAAAATTTTGCAAACTGAGTATTTTCAATAGATTGCATGGGGTGGTTTTGTTTGTATTAAACACAAAGAGTGGTAATTTTTGCTGTTCGGCCATGCAGCATCCAGTACCTACACATACCTTTTGCGCAAAGATTTATTTTATTTAAGTACGTTACACTTGTAATAGTCAATGACACTGTTGCGTATGAGCTGTGATTAATAAGATCAATAAGTTCACGTGAGTCCTTCGACGACCCTATTAATTAATGTGGAACGCTATAGCGCCTTGTTGCACAATTTATTATTTTAGTTACAATAATAATTTTCACATTCAATTTGTCAGATGTGTATTTTGTTGATTAAAAAAATGGGTCGGCGCATATCACCTGCGATTTTGATATGAAAATGTAATTTGCGCTAATGGCAGGGAACACGGGAGTAGAGTGTATCCGTACTGTCCGCCGTTCATTTAATCATAAATAAATAAGGGAGCTACGTACACAGTTTCAGTGTTCAATTATTGTGCTTCTGTTTGTTTCCCTCGATACAAAAGTGAAAAATGCACAAGTACAGTGAAAAGGCCTTAGCGTTAATTTAAAACGTTGTCTTTTGTGAATAATGAACAAGTTTTACGGCGTTCAATTGCTGTCCCTAAGGGCATGTAAAAAGAAACTAATTGCTGAGCTGAAAGCATATAATTTCATGAAAATGTCGAAATTTCAAGAGGAGGATGGCACATTCATTGTCCCTTAATTGGCAACGAAAGCACTTACGTTAGACCTTTGAAACATCATTTTTTAACAACGTGGTGGTTAATATTAATGGCGGACTTAAGGGTCATAAAAACAATTTTATTTAATTCGATAAAAGTGGCATTGTCTCTTTCTTACAAGTACGTAATCAAATTACGGAATAACGCATTATCTTTTTTGCTGCATAATTGGGGAGGTCTCTGTATTATAAGGCAAACCTCTTTAGAGAGACTGTTCACAACTAAAATTTGCCAGGAATCCCGTAAATGGAGGCTGCATTTTACCCAAACGCCAAGTGATCTATTCAAAAAAATAAAATAAAGACAAAACATTTTCACTACTATCCTATGATGTTAAGTTTAATTAGTAACCTTTCAGTTGTTGACTTTCTCCTCGGCACCTATTGAAAGTGGTTTATAATAAAATCATTATTAACCAGTAATTAATAATGAGAACTTTTAGAGATCACGACCTGAAATTTCCCTGAATTAACTCTTTGAAAGTATATCAATGACAAAACAAAATACTGCCTACTTAGTCATTGGCGAAGGCAAGTGTGACGCATTCTTTCCGGGAAATATGACGTCTTTGTTCTAGAATATTCGAGAGCGTTCGGAAGAGTTCGAGAACCTTCGAGAAGGACCGTCGTTGGCTTTATAAGCAAAATCAAATTGAGCTGCAGTCAGTCTTAACATCGAGGTCTAAGTGAAATATTAAGTTCCAACTTCGATGCACTCGTATTCACGTAGATTTACGGTAGACAGGGCTTCTTATTGACAGAAAAGTGGTATGGCGCTGTAAAAAATCATCTAACCACCCGCGTCCAACAATGCCCCCTTTAAATGGATGAACTTTTCCATTTCTCACGGCTACGTTGCGTGCCATTCTTCAGATATCTCCCTCTCCCTCTTTGTTTGCATATAAATCTTTGCAAGATCGACCTTGGCACTTCAAAAGGTCTGGAAACCATTCTTGCAAATTTATTTGTATAAAGATAGCTTTTAATCTCACTTTGGCCGGCTGGCTGACTGGATGGCAGCAAATGTGGGCCCGTAGAAGAATACTTGTAGAAAGACGAGGAGTGTAAGTGTACAGTCATTGACAAACGTAATGATCGCCGGGGTTACATAACGTGGGATCGACGACATCTGAGAGCCATCGCCGAGCGTGGTGATTTTTCAGTTTTTTCCTATATTCTTCCAGTTTGGTCTGATTGTTTTCTAATTGGTGTTGTCGGAAAAGGTCTTGTAAATATGCACAACTTTTGCGTGACGGAATTTTGATTTTTAGGCGCGAAATTAACCGCACCTTATTCGAGGCGCGCGTCTTCGAGGAGTAGTCGACTTTGAGCGACCAAAGTTTCTTAAAGCTCGAATCACGGCCTCTCTTTTCTCGAAAAGTGCCCCAAAAATTTAGTACTATTTTGTAGAGGGTTTTTAACGAAATCCCCCAAAATGTGAATTGTGTGTGAACGGGACATCGGAAGTGGGCACCGATAAAGGGAATGTGGCAGCCCCCCACAAGATCTTACTAATGGTGGAGTGAAAACGTCAAACGCAAATTATGGGTGAACAAGCTCTTATTGATGGTATAGTCACTACTGTTCTGCCACACATAAAGGCGATGAGTCCTTTCGATCTCACAGGAGGACTTTGATCATTTTTATGCCATTTTCTTCATGTCCACTGTGTCTATGCCGTATAACATCTTTCTTTCTTTCAATAAACACCCTTAAACGTTTTTGGATTGAAGTCACATTTATACGTATATAATCAAATTTGAAAAAAATTGAACTTTTCCAGTAAATTCCGATGTTTACAGGTTTTATTTCCCATTCTACAATAGTACAGTGTTATTAATTATTAATTTTTGGTGTTAATATTCGTTTGGATGTGTACACTTACGTGTTTGGATAGGATTTAGTAATTCCCCTAATTGACTTGGAGAATCCCTTAAAATTGCTTGTGTACTTAAAATAGCATTAACATGATTTTTATTATTCTACGTTTGTTTGTTACATGTTTTCATTAGGAGATCCCACGCAATTATGTAATTTGCGTCGGTCGTTTTCAAAGTTGAAATTTATGAGCAGATACGGTTCGCCCTTCTGTGTTGATTTTAAATACGATCAATTTTAGATTTAAAATTAGATTTCGATTCGGAGTAATTAGTGAATTAGAATACTCTTAAACGTTTACCATCAAATTCAGGTGCAGGTGGAGGCACTTTTATTAAGTAATTAGGAAAATCTATTTCAGAATTTGAATGAAGATCTTTTGCGATTTCTGGCTCTTTGTTTGTAAACGTTTTCAGTACATAAATATTCGCTCAATAAGGAATCACGTTATTCAAGAAAAAGTGGGGTCGCATTCAAATGAAAAAAGAAATGTTCACTGGAATAACTGCTATGTAGGTACTCAATTCGGAGTTCTCTGCACGAAACTTCATTAATTTTAAGTAAAATTGAGTTTAACAGGTTTAACTTAAGTTTAACATAAAACCTTCTGCAAGGGCAACTCTAAAAAATCATTATGCGAGTCACTCTGTAATTCGGCAAAAGCCTGTTGAGGACAAGAGGGACAATAGATGCATAAATCAGCTGTGATGGAAATATGCATTTAGTTAAGTGTAACCTCGCCCAGAGTTGCTAATTTATTTATTGTTTTATGCAACTAAATATCCTTTGTGTATCTGTAGATTCTTTGCCACGACAAAAGTGTTTATACTCACTAGTGCCCGAGGATTCACAAAACTTGTATTCTGATTTTATTTTTAATTACTTTTTGGCGTCCAAAACTTATATGAGCTTTGGGAAAAACCTCGGTGGTTGTTTCAGTGGACTACCCGTTTCCCCTGACTAGCCGTGGCCAATTCCCCTTTCCTTTTCCAGTGTGAATTGCAGTTTGCGAGTAGATTTCTGTGGTTTGAGAGGTCAACCCCTATTGAAATCTATCACCAGCTGACAGATGTGTATAGAGAAAAGTGCTTAAAGTGCGTAAACAATTGGTAAGTGATTCAGGAAGTTCGCAGAAGGCCGTACACACGTGCACGAGGCGGCGTTCCTCAGTTTCAGAGGAGACAGTGACGAAAATTGAGGACATTTTGCTTGCGAATCGGCGTATAACTGTGCGACAGATTTCCGAACAGTTAGGGGACGTCTTTGAAGGGTCGGCCAACATGAGGGATGCGTTTGCACCATGACAACGATCTCCCTGCGGGGGTCGGCGGGAAAGTGGTGCAACAGAGGTATGAAAAAGTGTTCGGATCGATTCCAAAAGTGCATTAAGGGGAAAAGGTATTGGACACCTTAATTTACGAACAACCCTCGTGTTTATCTAACTTTAATACGCAGGCTAACTCTCCGTATTTTAAGTTATAGGTCACAGGTAAGGCCATAAGTTCATTTGGAACCTTAGTGAGGTTATTCATATGCGGCATCATCTTATTGATTCGGCGTTTACCGTTCTTATCTTATACGCAAAGCGCAAAAAAACACAATTCGCAATAGAACAAGGCAGCTGTATGGCAGTTACCTCGATTTTTATTTTGCCTAAAAGATGTTGGCAGCTCCGATCATCTTCCAAAGGGAAAATTTGGCATATTCAGCATCAGATCACCTTTTGAAAGCTTTCCCAGTTAAAGAGAATATTAAAAGAGATATTTTATTGCCAGGAAGACTGTCTACCAAACGCAAGCTACGCCTACTGTAAATCATATAATGCGGTAGTCGGTTTTCGTGCAATTGATTGCAAGTGCAAAGAATCGCATTCCTTACTTGCTTCTAAATATTTTTTGCGACGCCGGAATGCTTTGTTGAGTGTAGACCCCGATGTTAGTGATTACGGCAACGTTGACAAGTTTTTGACGGCCACTGCCAAAGTTATTTAAATGAAAGATAAGCGTAGCCGAAATTTGATAATTATATATTACTATTTGTAGAAAGCTCAGGTTTTTGGTTAAGATGACTATATGCTTCACTCTTTTTAGAGGAATTTGATGTTAACGGAAGAAAGTTTAAATGGAAAACGGAAATTACTTGAGGTTGAATCAATGCGTTCCCTCTTTTTATATTTATCTGTCGCATACTCATTTACTAACGTGTATTTTGTTCCAGTGGGGCATTTAAGGGGATAAAAACCGTTTGTAAATAAATATTCATTAGGCAAGGATTTAACAAGAGGAGTCCGTAGTATCCTAATACCAGAAAATACAATTATTTTTTTAAAATTTATTTTATGTGATCAAGAAAAACATTGACATAAACATTATATCTAGTTGTACAGACTGTCTAGTTGTATTCCATTCCGAATTTTTAGGATAAACATCATTACGGAAATAATTGGACTGGTACACCCTTTCTTCACACAATTGTATATGATGACGCAGAGCGCATCTCTCGTGGAAAAAATAATACCTACCTGTGTATGTTTATAATATAAGGTATAGGTAAGTCAAATTCTTACATTCTTCATTGGACGATAAGCACAGAAGCCCTATAGAATGGAAAGAAAATATATGAAATTTAAAATCAATGCCTCCAAAGGCAAAATAAACGTAACATTTTGCAAATTGGAAATGGTGATGATTTCCATCGATAACACGCATTTTTATTATAAAAGAGCGTACAACATAGCGTATGATTGTATCGAAGGAAAACAGGGAACAAGAGAAATGTCTTAAGGGAAATCTGAAGTGGAAACAGGACGTCGCCAGGCTTACTTCAATTTTGGATAGGAAAGATATGCTTCGTATATTATGCGACGTAACTAAGGAGAATCCAAACGTATCTGCTTAACCAATCAAGTATGTACTTATTTTTCGTTCACAAAAGAAGTATAGAAATGCAAAAGGCGATCCCATTTCTAACTATTTCTCTGAATTCTGGCTTACATAATCTTAAATTTTTATTCGGCATGAGAGTATTGCATATCCAAGTTTTATTTTTACACAATTAAAATATACAGTTACGGAAATACTCATTTTCATTTTGTCGCAATTTGATGTCATGTGAGATATTGGAGGATTTCATATTTAAACCTGTGCTAATGCGGATAAAATTCAAGGCATTTGAAATCTTTGAAATGATCGTGCCATTACATAATTTACTGGAATGTAGTACGCTTTTGGTCTCGGAATCCATAACATAAAGCCCCTATAAAGAATAGCAACCAGGTAGGTTCGTTCCATCGGACATTATAATGGTAACAATATATTTATTTATTATGAACGATACTATTCAGAAACAATTTAAATGTAAATGTTATATGGAAAACGGCATGTAATGGAAGCGATCTGGGTTCGACGGTCTGCTTATGCTCGAGTGGAGATACGAAGAAAATAAAGGAATGAGCAGCAGTTTAAATACTTACCGATGTTTACTCTGCTTGAGAATAATCACGATGTTTCCTTAGTCAAACAAGAAGATAATGAATAAATTTCATTCGAAAGAGAAAGGCTCTCATGAACATGTTTAGGTTAGTCAGAATGCGCAATTTGACTACTATTGGTTACCTTCAGCACGTTTGCGTTTGGGCTTTCTTAATATTGGTACATAATAATTTTGCTGTGTCGGTCACATGAAACATACAGATAATTGGTGAACTATCAACCTTGGATTTCAAAAAGTTTCCGATCGATAAACAAAAGGGCTCCAAAAAAGTCACTATACATTACCTGCTTTAAATTTAATGGCAATTCCATGGCCATACAAACGAATAAAGCCTCCCTACATTTTTTTTTATCTACTTCTCTTACTGGCATTATTAACAACGAGCCAATTTTCTTAAGCCAAAAAGGCTCTATTATTCTAAACAATCAAGTTATGGTTTACTTCAGTAGTGCTATATAATGTGGTTAACTTACACAAAACCCTTGGTCTCTATTTCTTCATCAATTTTGAGAGCTTCCACCCTGTATATACAACTTACGACGATACATACATTTTTGAGAGTTGGCAACCATGCAATTTCTAGGTGGGAAAAGCTGCCTGTCCCATCTAAAAAGCACGAACGGATTACGTTTGTCATCTTGTCTTGAATGGCGGTCGCGTACCTACGCGTCGCTCCATAAATGTTTGTTGTTATTTAATGCAGGTAGTAATTTTTGCATTTCTTTATATCGTATTTGTGTTTTGTATGCCGCATTTTATATTTTCTGTGTGTTTCAATCTTTGTTTTTGAGATTTACTTGGTTTAACCGCAATGAAGAATGACATGTTTAATACCGTTACCCTTTTTGTTTGTAATTGTTTACGTTTTTGGTGTAATGCTTGCTTAATTTATGTTTATTGATGTTGATTACTTGGTCTTGTCCCTGAAGTAACATTCATACAAGTTTGATAATTTTATTTTAATATATGGAAATTACGGATTCGTTTGATGTATATACTGACTTGTTTGTTACTAAACATTTTTCTCCGTGAATGAAGCCGTCACGGGAGTGGTAAAAACTGTCGTCAAAATTGAGCTACGACACCTAATTCCGTGATTATCTTCGACATTCAACTGTAGGCTCGAAACCCCGAAACCAGGGGCGGGTTACCTATCTTGCAGGAGCGGGATTACGCTAATCAAAGCTCTTCAGTTTAGAATCTATGCGCGATTCAATAATTTCCACATATCTTGTTTTTAGTTAAATTTGCCTACAAGGCCATGTAATTTTCCATCTTTCTTTTAACAAAAGGACTTTATTACATGAAAGATGAGTCACATTCTGTGTATTTCACTCTTTCTTAGAATCTTGATACCTGCTTACCTGACCCATAATTCCCAACTTGTTTTAACCTATATGTTACCTCTTGAAGTTTACCTGCTACTTTTTGTGATGTTATAATTTTATGTTACGCATTAACATCATTACAAACAATTAATTTTACAACACAATTTGATATTAAAGTAGTTAGAGCGCCTAGGTAAAAGTAACAAGAAGTTGGGGAAAATTTGGTCACTTATTCTCTCAGAGACACACTTTCTAATGGTCAAAAGAAAAAAGTGTTCCTATGTGCCGTTTCTGATATATTTGACAGTAAAAACAGCGTATTTTAACATGGTTTCTTATGGACAGACTCAGTTTTTCTGAGCTAGCGAAAGTTTTTGTATCAAGATTAAGTGAGATGGGTCTTATTAGAAGCGAAATTTTGTGACGAATCTAAATATGCACGGAAAAGTACATGTTCATGAATATTTACCACCGGAGCGGCGTCTACTCTGGCGCGGCGGCACGCTATGCAGCACGCGTTTAAATCTGACGACTTTTCCACTAGGTCTAGTATATAGCTGAGCTAGGACAATCTTTTCCTTCTTCTGCTGAGCACTTTTCTTCACAAAAGGCATGGTGTCTTTCAGAAAGAACATCAAAACCAGCGATATTATTTATAAAGGCCTGCACACGTCTTGTTGACACACTGATCGGATCGAGATCAAGATAGCGGCTGGGGATCTCTGGCGCCAACATCGAAAAACCAAATCCACTACACCGACTTCAGGTAAAACGCCAAATTATTTAGTTTCCCGGCTTTTACATACGTCTCGCATACGTTTTGATTAAAAATAAATATATTCGTTTAGGATTTACCGCTTACACTGTGAATATTTAGTCGCGGTGTCGTCAACAGTTTAGTGTGCAAAGGTTTGAAACAGGGTCGAAAAGTAGGGAGACTAGTCAAGTTGACTACTGTATATACCTTTTTAAAAATCATGTATGACGTTTGCATTGTGCTGAGGTACAAAATACCACTCATACCGTATTTCTAATTATGTTTCCTTCATAACAACATTTTTTTGGGGACGTTTACCGTAAGTAATAGATAGGCCGAGTACATCGCTTGACTTCATCCGAACGCGCTCTAATTACTTTAATTTGACGGCTGGTTTTTTTATTGGTAAGTTCTTTTTTTCCCAGCCTATTTCTATTTTTATTCGGTGAACTACCATTTTCAAAGTTTATTTTTGCAATGTAATTTATTTCGACCTAATTTCCGAGCTTTCACAATCTTAATAATTGCGATCATTATTAAACAAACTTTTCACAATTTGAGTGTTTTATTTTACGTTCCTTCCCTACTGTGCTTCAGGTCAAAGCGTTGCCTACAATAAACGTAAGGGGGCCCTGCCTTAGATGTTTGATCACGTGCCAATTTTCAAATTTAAGCGGGATCTTGTTTAGTTTTGGAGGGAATAGTCATTCGGGTGGCCATTTTTAAACGTTGCCGGGTTGACTTTATTTCCTTGTTCTTGTAGTGTGAATTTATCGTAGAACCTGGGGGTTAAGTACACTACAACTTCAATACTGGTAGTAGAATTACAGCTTACCTGAAACAAAGAAGGTATTTACATAGTTGTGGTCGTAAAATCTAATTACATGCATGACGATTCAACATTGATTAGATCGGCTATTTTTGAAAATAGTTCCCAAGATTTAAAACAGTAAAATGAGCTTTTCTCCGAAAGCTACCAAACGTAAATTTGTTAATGGTAGGATATCGTAAGGATTTTGAATAAAGGATTTTGCCAGCAAATATGTTTTCGTTAAAGTGATTGTAGACATCACGTTTCACGCGAGAGGTCTCTGTATCTGTCTCTGTTCGACCTTAACAAATGTTCGTTTAATCGTTCGAATCCCGTTATGTCTGTTCGTCTATTGCATACATACCAAAAAATGTACCTGGATATACCAGAGCTCTTATAATCAAAATACCACGCACAAGCGATCGATTGAAAGGAATAATTAACGAAAACTTGATTTCTCCACGAACAACATTATGGATATAGCAAATCTGTGAACTTTGTGTTAGCTATTCTTATTTTTTTAACGTCATAATAAATCTTGGTCATTATATTATGTAATAGTGTGTTTGTTTCAACACCTTCCGATAGTTGCAAGAATTGCGAGGTTTGTGAATTTTTTGCGCGATAGAAGTGCAGGAGGGTTCTTATTTACTCATTATGTATTAATTTTACTTCTTTTTCAGTCTAAAGACAACATTATATGTCACTGAATAAGTTTAATCGATTCCTTATTAATTAAGGTAGACACGTACGGTTACTTTAATGGGTAATAGGATCGCCTCCACCCACACATGTATTTAAATTCCACTATATCTATCAATAGAAGTTATCAGGGTATCTAAAAAAAATTTGGGTGGCAGAGGAGATTAAAACAATCTGCACTTTTTCCAAATAAACAGAGGGTCCAACGTGTTTCGTTTGGGAGTCACCCCACAAAAGGGGTGGTTAATTTTTTTCTCAGCAGCCATAGAGTTAGAAAGACTAGTGGCACGGCTTTGAATAGGTTTTCGGGTACGGGTATACCTTTTCCGATTTTGCAAAAAATGTTTCAAAATTCCTACCACGAAAGGGCGCACCCCAGAAAAAAAATTTTTTTTTTCTGAACATGAAAATCACAAATATGAAAGTAGTTTTTAAAATTCGAAAAAAATTTAACTGCAATTCTTGGTTGGACAACGAAAATGGAGCTCCACGAAATATGTTGTGTACATACTTGATGAGTTAAGGAACAAAATTGTCGAACAGTTTTTTTAAAATCACTTTTCAAACAAAAGTTATACTCATTTGAAGATTGGGCCTTCTGGAGACAACCCCGCCTACTAGTGAGTGATCTAATTTCGCATGTAGTTAATTGAAAATGTCGCAAATAACAAAAAAAATTATCGATATTATGACACTTAGAATATTGCTCATTGATTGTAATAGAACTCTACTTAAATAGCATTTTCCCATCACCGGCAGTCATGTAACAATCTACGAGTACATCTTTACCGAATTTGCAGACTTCAATATCATGATCGACATATCGATGTTTTTATGATCATTTAATCATAATTAAAGAAAGGAGGTTGTTTAACAAACATCAGAGAGGCAGAGAACTTTATTAGGGTGATAATAAGGATGGACGTAGAAACTCAAGATGTGCAAAAAAATTGGAGACAGGGATGTGGAATGGCTAATGATGGTTAGGCTGGAGAACTGAGAGGAGAAGATGAAGGTAATGTCTAAGAAAAAGAATCTCAAAGGTACCTACTGAGTTCTATGTGGATAACGATTTAACGGAAGAAGAGAGAAAAGTCAAAGCAGAAATTAGGAATATTGTTAGGGAAGAAAAAAGGAAGGTACACAAGGTTATAGTAATAGTCAATGGGCACACTTGGAATTGGCACAACAAACAGGAAACGCTTGTAGAAGGCCCAAAAAGTTAACCAAATTAGTAACTACAGACAAATAAACGATAAAGACTTTGGCGACGGAAATGGATAACGATAAAGGAAAACCAATAAAACCGAATAAAGCAGTGTGGAAACTGGGTACTTCGAACGTCAGAAACCTAAATGGGAAAGAAGTGGAACTGGCACAAGAATTTGAGAAGGAGAGACATTTTGGCAATAACAGAATCGCATAAAAAAGGAAATGAACTTATGAAACTAGAAGGAGAACACACCCTGGCCCTTAGCCTGTACGATTTGATAACTTTACTCTACTTGTTTTGTAGTTCCCGGTTTTTGATGCTCCTTTTGATAAATGTTAGCTTCCACTAGGTAATGGCATATTTCTGCACCTCTTACATCTTTCACCAGTCCTCTCATATTTCTTTGGATCAAAAGTAATCAATATCATTTCCTTTTTCTCTAGCTCCAGCTCTATTAATAATATTCTCTCTGTCATGAATGTCCACTTGTTTAGTTTGCTTGTTATTATGTTATTCATCAAACATCCTTTGCTCTTTCGATCTGTTTTGTACCACTGTTGTCTGACAGTTTTCAGTAACTCAAAGTTGGTACAAGAATTTCCAGAATGGGTGCATAAAATGACCTTTTATTGTTGATGCTGGTAGCATAGCGGAGTGTCACCAGAAACGTGATGTATAAATGGAAAACATACAGGGTGATTCAAAACTGAGTACAAAGATTTTAAGGGCGTATGTATACCAGCTAAAGTAAGAAATTTTTTTCATATAAGCGTATGTCCTAACTTGCTTCGTTTTCTAGATACAGGGTGTAATTTTTTTTAATCGGTTTTTATTTATTTTATTCCCACCAAAGGAAGGCCCATATGACGACAAATAAGCTTACCAAAGTTTATTTAAATCGGATGATAATTTATAAAAAACCGATTTAAAAAAAATAACTTTTACACCCCGTATTAGAAAACGAAAAACGAATGAAAAGTTCTTATTTTTGACTTGTAAATACGCCTTTAAAGTCTTCGCACTCAATTTTGAATCACCCTGCATGCCATGCGTAGAGTATTCCAATCGTACTAAGGAAACTCTTATATAACACAACGTTAACTTGTAAACATCTGCTTCTGTAATTAAGTAACAAATAATGTAATTCACGATTCACGGGGAATCCCATAGAAATTGAAATTATGCTTGCTGTAGGTATTACTCCTTACTTACGGATCTTGGCGTTACTGAAACAATTAAAAATTAAAAACCGAAACGTGTCGAGGCATTTAAACAATCTTCCCTTATGAGTGTAAGTAGGTAAAGTGCACTATTTTTGTTTTCATTATAAATTACGTATGCAATACAGCAGCTCAACGTCGAAGTACACGAGTATCACAAAAAGCTCGAGAGTAATTCGTTTTCTCTCTTCAAGAAGAAGGTTTTCACCAAAATAAACGAAGTTTACTTGAAATACCTTCCTTCCCTCGCAAAGAGATGAAAGGTAAAATTAGGCTTGTGTAGGAAAAATTAATTTGACGTCGGTCGCCTTCTCGCTACGCTTTTGTTCTCTGGCACAGAATAATACATATCGAAGATCTAAATATAGTGTAGTTCATTAACAAACACAGTATTGATAAACGTCATATCGTTGTACTTGTTTTTGTTTCTTGTAACCTTTAAGTCAGTTGATATCATTAAAAATTAAGCAATTCGCTAATCTGCATCACACAGAAATAAGTAAACTTTAAAAAGCTGGTCAATGTGAAAAGACTGATTAGTTTTGAAGGTGATTACTGACATAGTTGATTGCAATGTTGGCCAACATGATTATTTTATTGGAAATTGTGGTATTAACTGTGGTAGTCGAAGGTGAGCGCAATTATTACTTATGGGCTTTCGAATAATTAAGTTCAAAGTACACGCTGAAGTTTAAATTTAATTTCTTCTTCTGTAGATTTGATTTTTATTTAAAATATTATGAATTCTAACGTTGTTTATTAACAAAATATAATACCGAAAGTGCTTCATTCCATTTAGTGTTTAGAAGGATGTGTTCCCTAGTGCTGAAATAGGCATCATACAAGAATATTATATCATCTGTTGTTTTGACTTGAAGACGTCCGACTTATGCCAGTTTAAGTTTTGATTGAAATAAATAAACAAATCAAAATAATTCAGACTGGCCAACAGAGAGCCGTGATACCATTGAATAAAAACTCAATTAGAGTATTTCCAACCCGTGATATAATGATTCTATTTTGGCAGCTTACGCATGCCGTTATTTTCGTTTACCATTATGGTTTTTGTTATTGCTGTATTTACGACATTATGAGATTATGTAACTTGATGTAAAAGTTATTTCAGAAAGCCTAAATCATGAGTTTAGAGAGATAAGTTGTTCAACCTGAAACTCTCAATATAATGCATGAAATAGTCGAATTATTTGATCAACAAAAAGAAACAGCTCATTGGAATTTCCCTGTGAAAAAGGCACCCGAGTTAGCTGCCGCTGCTATTAAACAAGTTGTAAATCAGCATATGCATGATTAAAGCGCATTTTTGGTCATGCAGGTCAGTATTTTATTAGCGAAGTTTAAAATTATCGATCTCACGAGTAATTTTGGCTGCGTTAAATAATTAATTTTATTTAATTTCAATTGAAGGTACGTCTTCATTTTGTAAAACAAATCACAAAGTAAATAATAAGTTTTTATACTGGTAGCGCTATCTAACGGTAAAATTATAGCACCTCCGAAACCCATATCGAAATTATTTTCTTCAATTATCGATCTTACAAGTAATCTAACTCAAAATAGACTAGTGCCTGCACATCTACACTATAGCAGAAAGCTTTTAGTGAAAATTTGAATCCTCTAGCTATTGTAGTTATGGAGATCTCACGCGGACAGCAGGCCTGCCAGCAATAGCGAATATAATAGCGTATTTTTTTCAAAAATACGCTAAAAATTCACAACGGATCTGGGGTTTACAAAAAAAAATTCCTGTGGCGCGTTGTTCAAGTCACCACCCGGTATATAAAATGGCAATTTGTCACAATTCCGAATATGTTTAAATGTTTCTCCACCACGTACTAGAAATTTAGGAGTTCTCGCTACTTAGTATGTTTTACGAGAAGTTAAACTCTTGAACTTAGATCGCAAATCTTCACATATACGAGAGGATATTATCGCAACGTAGCTAAAAATGTCGACTGCGGAGCCATTTTTTCACTCACCGATATTTATACGTAGTCCCTCTTGAAGTTAAACCACAACCTTTTGTATTTACATGAAATACACCAAGAATAATAATGATTAGCGTACCCAAATTGGCACGTGCTCGCTCGCGAAAATCAATTTAGATTTATTGTAGTTATGCTTCTCACACACCAACTCTTTGAAAGTCTAACTCCGTCGTAATTTTCACGCACCAATACGAAAAAACCAAAAATAATTCCAACGCACCAAAAAATGGTGCGTGCTCGCTGATGGTCTAACTCGGACTGAGTTAAAAATCCCCATACCACGATCATACTTATTTTTTTCACGAAAATGCCCAATTCTATCGAACATGGACGTGTTGTTATTGCTCTTATTTCCAGACATACTTTCGTACACGTTCGCTATGGAGCGGTATATGTATACATTTTCCTATGTTGAATAAAATACAAATTCAAAACCAAATTTTTTAAGGGGGGTCGCATACTGCATGCAATAAATTAAACCCTTTTTCTATGTGCATTCCATAATCGTTTAGCGTATTGCTTAGAAAATGAAGGAGGATACTTTGATCAGATATTGGAATTATTCCCATTAAAATGAACTAATACAATGTTAAATTCTGTTGAGTTGGAATACTTCACTGAGCTATAAATAAAGGTTAGTTCAGTTTGCGACACGCGTGTGTCATAGGGGTAATGGCACTGTAGATATATTCACTTAAAAAAACTCACTGTATAAGATTTTACTGGTTTTGTGTTTCACGATGAAGATTTAATTTTTTTTAACTCCACCTCATGATCAATTTCAAGTAAATTGAGCACTCTGAACAGACATTGCAAAAAATTTTTACGTATCTCGTTGTAGAATCTCAAAATGTCATCAGTCACCTTCAAGCCAAATTTTTTAAATTAAAAAAATTTATGCATCAGCTCCCACGAAGCTGAAACGGCGAAAGAAGCGAGGAAAACGAATATTAAGTTAATAATTCTTTGTTTGTGCAGTACCTACGTCCAAATATAGTAGTTCGATGCAGGGAATCGCTCTGTATCCACAGTTTAATTCAATTGGCTTGATGGATTGTGAATCGACGGGATAGTACGTACAGAAAATTATGGATACGGCACACAAGATGAGCGCCCTTCTGACCTCACTGACAGCCGCAGTAAACTTTTTCAACTATCCTAAACCAGAACAAATTTCTCCAAAATAGCACAATTTATGCTCATGAAATGATAAAATATAAAGTAAAATCAAAAAGAGGCGACCAAAAGGAATTGATTAATCCTTTCAGCTAAATTTAATATCGGTTACGTTAGTTACTTGCATATTTCGGCAAACTCACTACCAATTACAAATATTTGACGTTACCTGGACACGTATTTTAGCAAAGGGTAAATATTAATAATTAATAATAAAGCACAACTGCGTTAACCTTAACTTTAATTAAGTCTTGTCCTCAAATTGCGCCTCCAGTAGCTATATTTATCAATTTCATTGGAAACAATTAGACCACACGCAAGTTTTGTGAACTTTATAAAAGCTACGTGGAAATTATTGTGTATTTAATTCAATTAATTATCGTTAAATGAAAATAAATGGCTTGGAAGTACTATGAGATTCGAACTGAGCCAAACAATATTGCACTCTCTTCGATCGTGTGTCTTTGACTGTCCTCCCGCTTTCACTACAAAATAAAATATCCATTCTCTTATATTGTTTTTTTGTCGAATGGCCGAATTCTCTGTATGCATGATCTATAGTATTACGAGAATTTATGGGTATAGAAATCGTACAATACCAATGGTTTACATGTTACTGTAAGGTATTAAATAGTAGTAGGAATTTCTAAAATAGATCGTTTAAAAGTATTTTCAGATATCAGTTACTGGTATTATTGAATTTTAAATTTTGAATTTTAAAAACTAGATACTGTCTGTTTAAGATGAAGATGGTTAATGCAAAGACATATTCAAACGTATTCGTCTTGGTGTAATGTATAAAAACGTGATTAACTCGGGTAATATTCAACTTATTGGATCCCTTTTGCCATTCCAATATTTGAATGAACCCCCAACACATTACGCCCACTCTTCGACAAATTACTTTCGACGAATTAATGCATATCGTGCTTGCTTAAAATTTAATCATTTCTCTATTTCGAAGCGTATGTTTTATTCACCGTCGGGTTTAAAATGAGGTCAGGTTTTCCATTCAATTAATAGTCATTCATTTGAACACGTTCCACGAGAACCTTTTAAATTTTGATTATTAAAAGCCTACCGTATGCGCCTATGTTTTTAATGAAGGACACACTAATGCTTGCTTTAACATGGCCGGCCCAGATGTTTCAATCTTCTAAATGGAAGATCCATTGTAAACGATTTTCACGACATAAATATCGTCTCGCAATTTCTGCAGGAAATCAATGGCGTCACAATGAAAATCATTTGCTGGTTTATAACATAATGGTCTAATCATGACGGATTCGACCGTAAATGTACACTATTCTAGAATATTGTTTGCAGAAAAAGTAATAAAAGCAACTCAGAACGTGCTCTCAATTGGGCGCAAATATCTTAGTGACTTAGGGAATTGACACGAGCAATACAATGCGGGTCGAGAGCTTCGAGCCTAGCGCGAAATGAATTGGTAGAATTTTTAAGATACCTACGCCTATATTGCATTGTATAAACTAATGCTAAACATTGAAGATTGTTAATTTTAAATGAATTTAAGATTTAACAGTGTACGTGATATGTTTTCGGCTATTTTGTACCTAGAAACTAGAGTATACGCGAATCCATAGTTAAATGAACAACTTAATTGTAATCTATGTAAATGTGTGATTGACGTGTTTTGAAAACGTTTAGCGAACGAAGTTTGCATAAATTCCGACTAAGCAAACAAAATATGCAAATTCGCAAGACCCCCTAAGCCCAAAATAACTAAAACTGTAATCCATTTTAATATATTAGTAACCTAATTATAGTTACAGGAAGCCACTTGAAGATGTCGTCGTTTTCTTATTCCGGAGAGAGCGTTACGTTTGAGTGCAACGTTGACCATGGAGAGTTTCCGATCGTGTCAATAACATGGCTCAAGGATGGCAAGCAATTTTATAAGTACGATTCGAATCTCATCAATCCGGTTTCAATTACGGATGTCGATGGTGTTGTGGTGAAAGTAATTAATTACTAAATGCCTCTTAATGTTTTACTAGTAACTTAACTTTATAGAAGGACCTATCACTTAACGGCAACAAAGTAACGATTGGTTCCGTTACTCCACAGAGCACGGGAACTTATACATGTAAAGTAGAAATAGATCATCCATCTTTGAGCGTTGGGGAACTGTCGGGAAGTCTCAAGATCGTACAAAATTAGTTTACTTGTAATTAAGGATCGTGACATTTAATACGTAAGATTAAGGCAACTGGTTAGCTTATACACAACGTTATTTGATTATTCTAACTTTGTAATTGTATGATTTATAGCAAGGACGGTATAGCTTTGACAGTAAATTGAGTACATCAGAATTTCTCATATCGTTCAATTCGAATACGTGACTGCATAAGGGAGCGTTTTCCAATTTAATTCATGTTTGAAATTCTTTTACACGCGCTGATTTACTTCACATGCTCACCACCACCTTGGATTTTCAGATGAAAAAGTGAGGCATCGGGTAACGCCACTTTTAGTTTTTCTTATTACACCTTAGAGTTTGTCATCCACTTCTTGCACTATTCATTTATTTAAATTTTTGCAATGGGACTGTAAAATTATAGATCTTTTCCTACCTCAATGTTGTGTTTAAATTGGGTGGGCTGTGTGCAGCCTTATCTTTCCGTCCGCATGTCAGTCTGCGCTTTGGAAATTTTCAAATTTATGGACATTTCTTTGAAATTTGAACCATAGATGATTCTATTAAAGGGAACATATCACAAACAATAAAAATTGCCATGCGCAAACGACGCAGTGTCAACTTTTATACTTATAGAGATTATAGAGGGGTTGGAACCGAAACCGAAAAGAACCGGTACCGGAACGGGAACCGATTGCATTTATAAACCTCTGACTTGGAACCGGAACCGTTATTAAAAAAGTTATGATAACCGGAACCGATACCGGTACCGTTATTACAAGTGCCAAAGAACCGGTATTTTTCGGTACCCTCTCTTTTGTAGGCAGAGTCGACACGTTGCGCTTTGCGAGAGGGAAACGCGTGTTATATTGTTGCTCTTAAAATTTGCTTCTGAAGTGTTGGTGTTAAAACATTTCTTAGATTTAACATTATTCAATTTGCTTATACAGGCTGATTCAAATTCGAGAGTCACCATGGGGATCTCGAAAACTGTAAGAGATAGCTAGACAGTTTAAATTTAGCAAAGTTGTTTGATACTTGACAAAATGCAGTTTTGAAACTGAAAAAATCCAACTGCTTTCGGAGATATCCGGAAAAAAACGAAATTGTGCAAAATCGTTTTTATTTTTTACTGAAGTTATTTAAAAGGTATTTCGAAATAAATGACACATTATTATGGCCACTTTTTTCCCTCTACAAGATGCTAGTTTTAAATTTCAATTTTGACGTTTCGTCACCAGTCAACGTTTTTTTCTTATGGAACTCATTTTTACTTTTTGTGTTGTTTGAGAGAGAATTTTTTTCTGATTTCAAAAATGTAAATATCTAAGTCAGCATTTATCATACTTTCTGGAACACGTATCATATCCGCTTTCATTTCTCATCACCAGTGACCCTGCCAGTGACTGATCCTTTATAGACTTGATGGCCAAGAATAAAATCTACCTTCTGAATTACGTTCTGTTGTGGAATTTGCAAGAAATTTCATAAGCCAAAAATCCAAATTCTCACTTTTATTGAGAGCTGGCCAACTTAACCTTAATACTAAAGTATAAAATATTTTCTAGTGACCAGTACCCATAAAATGAATCAAAAACAGTAAGAAGGGTGAAGAGTGCATAAGGAAAGCAATAGTTGACACTACTGCTAAAGAGAAGGAAAGTAGAAAAAGACAGGCACAGACGCGTAAGCTAAAAATTAGTGTCAATCAAACTTAAAAAATATGTTTATGCAAAAGAACAATGTACTCTAATTGTATGGATTATTTATTTTCTGTAATTAATAATAATTTATGTTTTTAATAATAATTTTATTTATTTGTATCGGAAACGTTAAAAACCGAAAAAAAACTGGAACCGAAACCGGAACCGAAAATTACTGGTCACAGGCCCGGAACCGGTACCGGTATTCTACCTAAATAGTGCGGAACCGGAACCTATATTTCATATGGGTTCCAACCCCTGATTTTAGCGCACTTCTTAACGAAGTTGGGAGCGCCGTTACAGTCACTTTCTCTGTCCGTCCGTCTGTCGGTCCGAGGTTCCTAGATTTTCAATATATTTAGTTCGTTCTTTTTGTATTCCTTAGGTTATAGCTTTGGAAACTGTGCCACAAAATTCAGATTCATTCTGGCATTTTGTAAGATAAACGCATAAATCATAGGCTTCATCCAATGTGCAGAAACTGTTCAAAAAAATTGTACAGAATTTCGGTTTAAACATACAAAAACTCTTTTTTTTATAATCATTTTGCATTCATATTTTTGCCCATTTGCACATGTCATATTCGATTTTTACTATTAGTGGTGTCTTTTTCGATACTGTAATCATCAATGGTTACAATATCGAAAAGATATCTTCATAAATAAGAAAGTTGGCACTGCGCATGTGCACATCTGCTGTTTACAATATAAGATATACTTGTCTTTACTAGAAGCATCATCTGTGATTGAAACTTCAAAAAGATTTGATAAATAGGAAAGTTGGCACACATCCAATTTTTACTATATGCGATATCTGCAAGAACAGAATTATTAGTTTATCAAGGAATATTTGGGCACCACTGTAAAACGCTAACTTCGCAAGTATTTACTTGAAATTTGTATGGTATTCGGATTATGGCATTTGTTAAAAAGTGATCGTTCATTAAGAAATAAAAATTCTTACTCTTACTACTAAGTACATTATCTAAACTAAATAGTAAACGAGGGAATTCTGCTCATTTTATATCAATTATTAGTAACAATTTCCGATTAAATTGGCATTTGGAATTGTCATAATTCTAGAAGAATGTTATTTTAATAATCCGGTGGTTGATCTTAGTGAGGAAATCCCCACCAATATCGGCCACTGTTTACTGGGCATCTAATAGGCGAACTTACACTGAAATTCTCATGTTTCTTCGAGGAATAAACGAGCTGTAGTTTCTTGCGTTTTTACGAATGAATAGCGCCGTTTATTCAAAAAATAGTAATATTTACATTTTTGAAATCAGAAAAAAAATGCTCAATTAAATGACACAAAAGGTAAAAATGACTTTCATAAGAAAAAAAAGTTGATGGTTAACTGGAGACGAAATGTCAGACTTGAAATTTTAAACTAGCATCTTGTAAAGGGAAAAACGTGGTCATAATAAAGTGCGTAATTTATTTTAAAATATCTTCTTAAATACCTTCAGTAAAAAACACGATTTTGGAAAATTTCGGTTTTTTCAGGATATCTCAGAAAGTGGTCAGAATTTTAAAGGCTCGTTTCATTCAAAGGTTCAGAAGAATTCTTCAGTCGTGTATCAAATATTTTTAAAAATTATTCAGATTCTTATAGATTCTTCACAGGAAGAAATGTAGTCTTGAGGTTTTTCAGACATTTTTTTAGATATTTACCAGAGCTAAAGGTATCCAAAAGTTCTTCAAAAGCCATTAACAAATTCTTTGGACATTGTTACAAGTAAGTAAAAGTAGTGATAGTAAACCTGATAGTCGCCACTTAGTCTTTAGTAAATTACAAAAGAGAAAAGAGAATACTTACCTGAACAAAGCTCACACAGCCACAAAGGAAGCGGAAAAGCAAATCCTCAACCTCAAAACTGCTCATCTTAAAACACAAATGAAAACGCTCAGTACGGTGGCACAAGAGAGAATGGCAGCATAGGGTGGGAGGGGAGGAAACGGCGTCTCCAGTGTGCGACCTAAAGTGGAATTTGCCACCCGGCACCAAGTCGCGGCACGGTTGGTGTAATTTATGGGCAACAAATATAAAATACAATTTCAATTCCTCATGATAATGTTTCGAGTCTAAATCTAGAGCTCAAATGGATTCAACACCTATTAAACGGATTTAAATACTCCTGGAGGCTAATAAAATTTAACCCACGCAAAAATGGTATCAATGAACTTCAGAATTAATGAGCCAAGACCACAAAAATCTTTTACTTGGATTCACTTATCATTCATAAAAATTATGCAGCTCTGTTCACGGAATAAACTTCCGTGGGTCGAGCTCTTCAGGAATGTTAAATTGACTTTGAGCATACATTTTTAGAAAACCGATCGACTCTGTTTCATTACTTCGAAATTAATCGATGAAACTCCTACTAGTGTTGATGAAGACAGAGTCTCTGTAATAAAAGTTCAAAATAGTGTACAAACGAAAGTACAAAAACTAAAACGTTAGAGGTTATGTTTGTGTTATAAAATGCGTAGGTCGTATCCGTGAATATCACCAATGGATTGTCTTATTTTATTGATAACTTGTGGATTAACTTTAATGAGAGAAACGAGAAGCCCTGACAAATAAGCAATTACTCGTACTCGAACTAAACAAAATTTGTTACCCTATACAACCTACATTCCTTTTCAAATTGGAGAGATGCATTTTCGCAATTTATTATTTGCCAACATTTGTTTTTAGCAGCTACGTTTACTCATGTAACGCAAAGGTTTCATAAATACTTTAATATGTCTGAAAGCAGGTATGAAAAACAGCGAATTTTTAATTTCAACTTGGTTAATTATGCGGCA